>NC_056741.1:1002456309-1002560382 GCF_019279795.1 Protopterus annectens | reverse complement strand
TTAAATTGTATGTAATTTTTGCCGGGATTTTGTTTTATTTGTTCCAAAATATTTTGATTTAGATAGTTAGTTAATGTTTGGTCATTCTTATCTGATGTAGAGTAATTTACTTAGTCCATGTTTGTGTACTTAAATTTCTCCATACACACTGTATTTTCATAGATTTTTTTACATCCTAGAGTTCTGGCAGGTAATCTTCATGTTTAGGAGGAGATATAGATAGTTCATGTTTTTTTACAGTATTACATGCAGGACACCGATATTATTTATTACTAGAACAATTGCTGTCCAGAGTAGTTTGCGTGGCTTCTGTGTTTAGGCTTTCAGTTTACATTGATTGAATAGGTTGTGGTATTTTCCATCAGTAACATTGAAGCAGGGCACACCCTGGAAATTATAGTATGCCTTTTGGATCTTTAAACTGCTGATAATCCATATGCTCACCCCGGCCCCCTTAAAGTAACCACTTACATCTAGAAATACCTTATGTATCTTTTAAATTCTGCCCCATTTCACCTCATATTGTATATTGCCTACTAATAAACATAATCACATTTTCTTCCAGTTTGCTCTGTTTCCAAAATTCTTCTGAAAGTTTGCTAACTTTATCTGTAAACCTCCCATCAATACATAGAATTTCTCCATCCCTATTGGCTTGGTAAACAATAAGAGGAAATGTGTTCTTGTTATTCCCTTCCCTAAAATACCTAACTGTACATAATTAGATCATTTCCAACCAATCACTGTTCTCCCACCCATAACTGTCTCCCCCTGTTCTCTCTATATCTACATAGGTAGATATAGATATAAAAGCGCTTTACGTACTTTGTTTTTGTTTTGTCTTTTGGGCTGACTAATTTTATAAGTCGAAGTATCGACTGATTGTTTTTAACTATTTTGCGGACATTAAAATCTTAGGAGTTTCGGACATCCGTTGCCTGGTCTGTTTGGTGTTTGAACGCTTTCTTGGTTTGTGGACGTCTATTGGTGTTTGCTGGTTAGATATAGATAGAGAGATTTCTAAATTGATAAAAATACAAAAATAAAAGTAGTTGCTTAATGGTCATTTTATTACTACAGATTAAAATAGTATGACAATAGGTCAATTACACAAAAAACAGGAGGATTATGAGAGAAATTCAGTAATGAAGAATTTGCAATCCACAGAAATGCAAGAATTTAAATGAAATGTTTGAGAAAATAAATGCTAGGTCTGAAATTGCCTTATCTTGGAGCACTAACTAATTTCTACTTCCATTTTATTTATTTTATATTTAACTGTTCACATCTTTTTAAATTATCGATGCTGTTAAAGTTTTACCATTGAAATGTTAAACAAAAAAGAGATAAAAGATAACTGAAAAGTAATTAAAATTTGAGATCAGACAATTATTTAATTTGCCTTAAAATTCTTTACTCAAGTTCAAATGATTAACTCTGCTTAGTATTTCTGTATAATGAAGCAGCTTTAGGTTATCCGAGTAAAATATTTTAAGCTATTTATTTGCTTGCCCATTCTTCTTTTTATTTTTCAAGTGTGTGCGTGTGTGCGTGTGTGCGTGTGTGTGTGTGTGTATGTGTGTGTGCGTGTGTGTATGTGTGTGTTCGTGTGTGTATGTGTGTGTTTGTGTGTGTGTGTGTGTGTGTGTGTGTGTGTGTGTGTGTGTGTGTGTCTGTATGTGTTTTGTCTGTGAGCAGTTTTATATGCTACAGTAGTATGTTATATTTCTCTTCCCCTATTAGTTATGGGTGTTTTGGACAAACTGTGTTACATTTTCCACTTTCTACATGATTCTTACTTCAGCTGAGAAATTGCTTTGGAAGGATGAAGAGAGTGTAGTGTGTCTTATTAGTTGAGAAGTTTCTTGAAAATGAATTCTTTGATTTTTCCTGGATAATGATGGTGAACTTCTTTTGGTGATGGGTAGAAGGGGGAAATTTGAGTACAGGTCCATGCCACCTATGTACATCGACATTGACAGCAGTATATCTTAAAGTAAAGAGCTTACTCCACAGTGTCACAACCTTCAGTCTTTGAATATATTTCTAATATTCTGTATTCTGTAATGATTGGAGCCAGTTTTTGTAGCTTGGATTCTGAGGAGGTTTTTGTGGATGCTCAGTCAAAACAGAGATGAGCTTCACAGAAGTACATGACTACTGAGGGCAATATGGTATATGCGCTTACAAGATATCTGATGTATATTACAGGATAGTTCCTTTTTTGAGAAACTAACTTTTACATTGTTCTTAAAATTTAGCTCCTGAAAAGTAAAAATTTACAGTAACACATAACTTAGAATAACAATTTTCTAAACAAGGGCTATGAAGTACTGCAGGGACAGTTTCAGGAATACTGTCATGGAGAATGTAAATTTAAGAATGACTTTCCCTGTGACTCACTGAGCTGCAGCTTTCAAGGTTACATAATCTTGCCAGAAAAGCAAACCAAAAATAAAGCATTTTCTTCAGGAGATAAGCCTCCATGCCCTCAAATGTGTGTGTATATATGTGTATGTATATATATATATATATATATATATATATATATATATATATATATATATATATATATATATATATATATATATCTATATATATATATCTATATAATATATACCAACTCCACAGGGGTACAGACACTAAAAAGGGAGAAATCATCCAAAGGAAAGGAATCATTGCCAACACATACTTTGACATGCACTGGCAATAATTTCTTATAGAAAACAGTAATCATGAAGCTCATCTTCACAGTACCGAACTCAACAAGATGCAACTTCATCCTGTATGAGCTCAGAGATGTAGTGAAACCATAAAAATTTGTTTTTGTTGTTTGCATTTTATTATGTATAGGTAATGTAATGCCTTGTACATTTGGTCTGTTTTTTGTCTTTCATTTTTTGGTGGGGCTGCTGATTTTTACTGTAAATTTGCTGTGCACTTTCTACATATTTCTTTATTTAGATAGAACTATCCTGTTTGTCTCTGCCTTTGTATTTTTTATTTTTACTTCACTACTACATATATTTATTAAGTGAAATTGTTGACATACATTAGCTCTTTTACATGGAGGGCCATGGTACTTTTAGGGAAAGGGTTTTAAGTATAGATTTTATGTTTTCTTAATGTTTATTCTACAAGTAGAAATGAAGTAAAAATAAAAAATACAAAGGCAAAGACAAACAAGATAGTTACTATTGTTACTATTTATTGCTTATAAAAAAAAAAAAACAAAAGTAACCATAGTGTAAAATATACTATTTATTGCTTGCTTTAGGGTACAGGTTTAGGACTACTGTTTATATTGAGTTGAGTTTTGATATAGTAAAGTTGTTGCAGTTATGGCTGTGTTTATGGCCTTTTTTTGTTATATTATGGTAGCTACTGGTTTATCACTTTTAAAATCAATTTGATGTAAAGTGTACTGTTTTGTTTATATTCTGCACTGTTTTAGGGTTAACATTTTATTTAACTGTATTGCTTTTTATTTTTTCCCTTGGTTGTCTCATTAGCTCCAATAAATAATAAAACATAAGAGGGAGTTGAGGTGTACGTGAACTGTTGTTGATCAAAATAACCTATATATAAAATAATAAAGATGTAGAAACTAAGCAACATGCTGTGTGATAAATGTCATCTGTATATATCTATATATTTGTACTATATGTAGATATGTATACGTATGTATGTTTTGTGTGTGTGTGTGTGTGTGTGTGTGTATATATAAATATATCTATATATATATATATATATATATATATATATATATATATATATATATATATATATATATATATATGCATTGTATAATGCAACTTTCAGTTCCTAATTCTTCTCTGGTCATGTGGAGGTAATTTTCATGCATTTTTTAGAAGGCTGCTAGTGTTTATGGGAGGAGAAAAGGGTTTTGTTATCTTCATTTATTCAGTTTTTAAACAATAATGATTTTGGTCTTAGTTTCACCCATGTTTAGTTTTTTCACTGCTGATTTTTTGGATGTCACTGTATCCAAATTATTGTATGACACCTTTATGACATAAATCTTTTTCCAAAAATTCCTTTTTACATGCTTTGAGTTCTCACCCTGAGCATACCCATATTCTCAGATGTTATGTTGTCCTATCTCGCCTTCATTCTTGATGGTTGGGTTCAGAACCGAGCATCGGTTCTGACTCGGCCGCATACTAAAGCTCGAGCTTTCACTGGCTCGAGGCTATACCCTATCTCAAGATGTCTAGTAACTGTTACCCAGATCTCATTTGCTGCTTGCTGCTTCGGGATTGCTTGTTCGCTGGCTCAGGCAAATTTTCTCATTTTTTTGCGTTTTGGTGATTCCTAGGGCTTAAATCTTTAATAATTTAACTCTGCTAGATATCTTACTCTTGTGGGTGCCTATTAAGTGTGGTTGTAGGTTCTTTCACTGTGGTTTTGCTGCTTCTGTGTGGGCCGTCATTATTTCAGGCCTTTCCCCTATCCCCGCTAAATTTAGCTTCTTAAACTAATTCATTAAAGTTAGAGGATTCATTTTTTTGCCCCCTTCTTTCCCCTGATTTTTCTTAAAGCCCCAAGGTTTCACCGTTTAAGTTATAGGCATCTCCTGAGGTTAGATGAGTCCATCGTTTAACTTATAGACCTCTCCTCTAACCCTCTCTCTTTTCTGGTGTTGGTTTAGTTTAGTTAGTTAGACTATACTTTGTAGTGTGTCACTTTTTGTACTGGTTGTGACTAATTGCTGGTTTTGACGAATTGCTGGTTGTGACTGATTACCAGGATGTCTAAAGATACTACCAAAGAGACTAGACAGCCCGATTTTAAAAAGTGTGACTCTTGCACACAACAAATGTCTATCACTGATGGACACACTAGCTGTGTTTATTGTCTGGGACCTTCACCTGCAGGATTCCTGCTCTGTTTGCCACACCTTTAGTTCAAGGGTCCTGCAGGACTGGAAAAACAGGTTAATAATCAGGGGCTTATTAAAGGAGTCTTTTGAAATGGCTATTGAAGGGAATCAGGCCTGCAAATCTTCTGGCAAGTCCACTAAAGCATCAGCTTCTTTGGCTCCGGTTTCTGAGCCGATGAAGAAACTAGACAAGAGGATTACTTTGGATCCAAAGTCTGTCCGTTCCGAGAAGGCTAAGTCTCCCTCAGTTCCTCCTGAGTTATCGGAGCAGTCTCGTAGCCATAAAAGGAGCCATTCACCATTCTTGGAGGCGGTCTGTTCGGTGCCGCAGTCTCCTCTGCTGCAATTGGTGGTGGGTAGCCACAGATCATCCACCCATTCCTATTGATCATCCAGGAGCCTATCGGACAATGATGTGGAAAGGGTGGTTAGGAGGTTCCTTCGGACACTGGCCCCAGCAAAAATTTTATCGAGCTCAGCCCAGAAAGACGTGGAGCTGACCACCAAATCTACTTTACCTGCCATTCCCCCTCCAACTCAGACGAGTTTGGAGCCAGAGTGGCTGGAGATCCTTGAGGTGGAACTGTTGGACCTGAAAACCATCCCTAGTGTCTCGGTTCAGACCTCTGCTCTAATCGTGTTGATGTTGACTTCCATCGAAGGATCTGGGAGCCGACACTCCCTCGTCGGCTCCGGATGGGAGAGTCAAATCAGACCCTTGTCAGATCTGACTCTTCCACTTGGGGCTACAGTGCAGGTGGCTTTGGCGCCTACGTCAGCCTTGGAGCAATCATCCTTGGTGCAGGGAAAGTCTCCCAGTTCCTCAGAGCTGGAGGCTTCCTTGGGTTAGGATCATGGTGCCTTTGAGGTGATGAGAAGTGTGTTCTCCCCCGAGACTGCTTCACCTTCGGCTCCAGCTACTCTTCCCCCAAAAGGGCTAGTGTTAACCTCAACATCTCTCCAGCCCAAATGTAGAGACACAATGCCCCAGAACACACCAATGGGTGAGACACTCTTCTGAACCCCCCCACAGTATCCCTCTGAGGAGGTCCCTGTAAGAGTAAACACCTAGACTCCCCTGAGTCTGTCATTTCGGATACGGACTTAGAGGATTCAGAAGGGTCCCATGGTCACCCTCTGATGTCTCCTTTTCAGACATCTTAGAGATCCTAAAGCAGAGTGGTGGCTGGAATATCCTCAGCCCTTCTGAAGATGAGTCTGTATACCTGGAGGCATTTGGCTCTCAACCCTCCACCTCTTGGGTGCCTCCGCCTTTCAACCAACTCCTTAGCATAGCCAGTCAAAAGGCATGGGGCTTTCAGAATCTGTGGAACCTGTTCCGTGGAGGCCCAACAAGTTTATTACTGCCCCACATGATAAGCAATTCTTGACCAAAGGTGTCCCAGTAGATGCTATGGTGGTGATGGCAGCCACCAAGAAGGAATTAGCTGAAACTTCATCTGTCCATCCGAATAAAGAGTCTTGAATGATGTACAGATACAGGAAGTGTATGTTCTCTTTAACGGCCTTTACTATTCAACTGCTGAACTATTTATCCCATTTTATCCAACTTCAGAGGGATCTCCTGAAGGAGATAGGACATACCCTCCAAGGTGCTACAGCTGCAGGAGTGCTGGAGAAGGTAAACTCGCAGCTTGCGACTCTAAACTCTGTAGTAATCTTCTCCAAGTGCCTCATCTCTTACACAGCTGATGGAGTGAGTAGGGCAGAAGGCACAGGAATAGCTCTGGGGAGGCATTCCTGGATGTGCCTTTGCAGGTTTGCTAAATCCTTTTAAGTCTTCCTTTATAGATGCTCTTTGTTCAGGTCAAAGGTAAAAAGAGACTCTCTTACCAGGTGTGAACAAGATGGCAAAACTCTGTGTGCCATGGGAGTATGTTTTTCTGCCCCTACCAGACTTATCCTAAAGGCCAGAATGGTGGAACAGTGTGGTTCCGTAAATCTCAAAGAGCTTCGCTGGATGCACATGGTGAATTTTACTCCAGGGGTAGTGGGGGAAATAATAATGGAAGATGCCGTGCTCACTGCAGAGGGGGTCCGCAGAACCAGGGTAACAGAGATACGTTCTCTGGCAGGTTCTTCCAGTGCTCCCGAAAGGAGGCCCGATTGTCAATCTCTGGAAGTAGTCAGGGGCAAATTATCACTATACCCAAAGGCCTGGCTCAACATCACTCAAGACAACTGGGTACGTTCGATCATATCCAGGGGATACATCATACCCTTCTCTTCTCCACCCCCTCCAACAAGATCAATCCCAGACATTTCCCCCAGTCAAAGAGATCAAGCAACTCTAGAAATTCAAAGGTTGCTAGAAAAAAGAGCCATCCAAGAAGTCCCCATAGACCAAATCGGATTCGGAATTTACTTAAGGTTATTTTTAGTTCCAAGGAAGACAGGGGACTGGAGGTCAATATTGGATCTTGGCAAACTGAACAAGTCTGTAAAGAAAGTGAAGTTCTGGATGGTGACACTGCATTCTACCGTCCCTTTTCTGGATCAAGACAATTGGATGTGCTCCATAGATCTTCAGGAATGTGTACTGCCATATAAAGATGGACAGGCGATCCAGGAGATATCTACGCTTCCATCTGGGAGCCAATCATTACCAGTTCAGAGCTCTGCCTTTTGGTCTCACTACAGCCCCCAGCATATTTACCAAATGCATGGCAGTAGTCATGGCTCACCTGAGGCATCTAGGGTTCTGGGTGTTTCCATACTTAGATGACTGGCTCCTGACTACCACCACTGAGCATCTACTAGCTCAGGCAAGGGACACAACCATTCACCTCTGCTCAGGGCTAGGCATTTTCAAAAAATCTGCCTTGCTGTCTTCACAGCATATTACCTTTATAGGGGCAGACTTAAACACAAATGACATGGTAGCAAAACTGCCTCATGAAAGAGTACTAACGCTATGCCATCAGGTGTCAATCTTGCTCAAGAAGAAGAAAGTACAAGCAAAGTTTCTCCTCAAGGTTCTGGGTTCAATGGCAGTGGCAGTAATTCAAATCCAGAATTAATGGACATGCTCCACCTCAGTAAATCTAAATCCCTTAGAGCCACACGCTCGAGGGACTTGAACCTCAGCACAGAAATAAATAGAACTTGCTGGAGGGACAGGTTCATAACCCAGAGGCTCCCTTCACTCTGGAATAGAATTCCAGTTCATGTGAGGCAGAGCACCTCACTGAAGCTCTTCAAGAAGAATCTCGATAAGTGGATGGGGGATCGTAGGTTTGTCCCAGGGATTACTCCCGTGTCACTATTAGACAGAGGCACAGTAAACTAAACCTTAAAAAGGGCCCAGTATACTCAAATCAAGGGGTGGCGTAAGCCATACAGAATCGGGCTAGGCTTATAATTGCCCCAGGGCAGATAGCCTAGTATGAACCTATGAACCTATAATGTTAGTACCACTAGCGTGTCTACATATGAGAATATTACAGTGGCTACTCTTTGCTCAGTGGTCCATGCAGGAGTTACCCATGTCGTACAAGATCCTCATTACAGACACCCACAAGAGGGACCTACATTGGTGGCTTCAGTCCATTCAGGTAATGATAGGCAGACTGTTTGTCCTCCCCCAACCAGTAGCTACAGTGACCACGGATGCTTCCTAGATAGGGTGGGGGGGGGGCATTGTCTGGAACAGACTGTCCAAGGGACTTGGCAGGAACGCGAGTACCACTTGCACATCAATGTCCTAGAAATGAGAGCGGTGCTTCTGGCATTGCAAGTATTCTAGAGCTCTCTTCCAAAAGGCACGATTACAATACAAACAGACAATATGTCCATGATATGGTACATCAACAAACAAGGCGGAACCAGATCCTACTGCCTCTGTCAAGAGGCTCAGAGTATGGCAATGAGCAATATCGTCAATGTTTTCTGGTTGCAACACACATCCTGGGGAAATCCAACGTGATAGCATACAGGCTAAGCAGGGCAATTCTTATGCCATACGAGTGGTCCCTCAAACAGGAAATTGGGAACCAAATTTTTCACAAATGGGGCCAGCCTTGCTGCAACCTCTTTGCCACATCCCTCAACTCCAAATGCAGCAGCTACTTTACCCTAATCCCCCCTCTGGGGGAGTTACCCAGGGATGCACTTGTTCATGATTGGCCCCCGGGACTTCTGTATGCATTTCCCCCATTTCCATTAATACCCAGAGTTCTCCAGAAAGCCAAATCATTGAGTTGCAAGCTGATTCTCATTGCTCCTTACTCGCCTCATCAGATATGGTTCCCCTTTCTATGGCCCCATCTTCAGGAGGAGCCTTGGATCCTGGACTAAGTGTCGGATCTTCTGACTCATCAGTTAGGAATGCTCCACCCCTTTCTTCAAACCCTCAAGCTGTCAGCTTGGTTACTCCACTTCCCATCTTAGCCAGGATTCCAGAACTATCCTCAGCAGTGCAACACATTCTGGTTTCATTGCACAAGAATACAACTAGGAAACTTTATGCAAGCAAATGGAAGATATTTTCTTGTGGGGCTGACAAGAACCATATAGACCCCTTTACAGCCCCTGTATCAGCAATTCTGGAATTTTTAACAGAAACCTTTAATCGGGGTGCAGCAGCAGCCATGGTACAAGTACAATTAGCTGCCATATCAAACTACCACGTAGGAGACATGGGCTCTAATATAATGTCCCACAGATTATGCAAAGCCTTTCTGAGGGGTATATTCCTTTTAAGACCTCCCATAAGAGAACCACCACATCCTTGGGATCTAAATTTGGTGTTATCTTCTTTAATTCTCCCTCCATTCGAACCAGCCTCCTCTTGCCCACTAAAGTTCTTATCTTGGAAGGCAATTTTTCTAACAGCCATTACTTTCTCTAGGAGGGTTTCAAAACTGCAAGCTATGTCTATCCATCCTCCCTGTTTGCTTTTCCACAAAGACATAGTCTCTCTCAGGACAAATCCTTCCTTCCTTTCTGCCAAAAGTATGTTCTGAGGCCAATTTAAATCAGTCTATTGAACTACCTGTATTTTTCCCCAATTATGACAACAGGGCAGAATACAAACTTCACCAATTGGATGTCCATAGGCAGTTACCTTTTTACTTGGACAGGACAAAGGAATTTAGAACATCTGACCAACTGTTTGTTTCATTCTCAGAAAACAGAAAAGGAACTTCTCTTTCAAAAGTCACCTTGTCAAAATGGCTTACAGACACTATTACTTATGTCTATAACTGTCAGCATAAACAGCTGCCAGGAAAAATTAGAGGTCATTCAAGTAGAGCTATGGCGACCTCCACTGCCTTTTAAGCCAGGCTTCCTTTGGATTCAATTTGTGCTGCAGCTACATGGGATAACTCTCATACCTTTATCACTCATTACAAAGTAGATGTGGCCTCCCGAAACAGGGCATCCTTTGGTTCCACTGTTCTGAAGAGTTTATTCTCTTGAGCCAGCCAGGAAATATGGTGCTGCGAACGCTGTCCCAACCATCAAAAATGAAAGCGAGATAAGACAACATAACATAAGAAGTCATGTACTCAGCATAATGTTCCATGTTTGTTGTCCATAATCTTGCCTTCATTCTTGCATCCCACCCTACTTCCCCCCTTGCAGGAGGATCGAGAGGAAGTTTTTGAAATTGGCTATAAGTTTCCTGATTCTGTTCATGCCTTAGGAATTATGGGCAGAGCATCTGTTGTAGTTATTATGCTGGGTTGCATAGTCTAGTGATTAGTTTCTCTCAAACAAGATCTGGGTAACAGTCACTAGGCATTTTGGGATAGGGTGTAGCCTTGAGCCAGTGAAAGCTCTCTAGCTTTAGTATGCGGCCGAGTTGGAACCGATGCTCGGTTCTGAACCCGACCATCAATAATGAAGGTGAGATTAGGGACAACAAACATGGAACGTTATGGTGAGTACATAACTTCTTTTTTCTAAGGATAGGATGACTTTGTCGTGACAATGTGGATTGTGAAGCATAGATGGGATTTTAAGTACTAGGATTTCTAAGAGAGGCTACAGTGAAGTCATTATTGTTAAGGTATGTGACAGAGTCAGTGCTAAATCTGGATTTGACTTATTAGTTTTTCATGTCAGTCATTCTGGCCAGCAGTTATGTTTTATTACCACTTTTGACAGCAGTTTAGGGAAGGTTAAATCAGTTATTAATTTTTTTTGGTTAGTTTAAAATTTGAATACTGTTGTACATGATTATTGTTCTGCACTTTGTAGTAGGTAGATCTATTTGTAATCTACCGAGTACCCATAATCCATTTCACGTTAAAATGAGATATATTTTGGGTAATATTTGATTATTGGAATATAATACATGATGTAACATTTGTGTATTTCTAGCAATTACTAGAAAATGAAAATCAAAGTATAAACCAACTGTACTAGAAGTAGTGAATAGTATAAGAGATTAAATCAACTGGAAATAGAATCTTTAGAAAAGGTTAGGAGAAAACTGCATAGAAAAAATGGGAGTTGTGATAACAATACATGTAGAATAACATTCTTTAGGAAGAATGAGGTCTAAAAGAAGGCAGGATTTGAATGAGCTATGTAATATTTGACTGACAATGACTGCATAGATCATAAGTGGTGCATAATATTTGCAAGTAAAAATGTCAGTGATGATTAGTTTTCATTTACATAAATGTATGATTGCCTGTGTCATAAGTGATGATTAAATAAAAAATGTTTCTTGTTTAAAAAAACATGTATTTCTAGCCAATCTCCACTAGAAGTCACTCTATTTGAGATTCTGTTTGCATGTAAATTTAATATTTTATTTCATTTATTTTTATATATCAAGACCAAAGCACGAATAAACCTTGAAAAATACCACCAGAAATAATAGACCAGGATCCAAAAAATAGTTTGATTTAGCGCTTTCGTTTTTAATAAAAACTTCATCAGGATAACACACATCCAGAAGCTGACCCTATATATACACACACACACATATACCCTTTCCCCTCTTATCTATAATTGGTTAATAATATAATGACATCACAAGACAATTAAATCTAAAAGGCATATAGTTTGAATTGTACAAATACAAAGTTACATAAATACAGAGATATATATAACTAAATATAGCCACAAATTCCTTCGTGTGAATGTGTTATATTTTATATGCAACATTCTGCTTTTAGTCTGAGTATAGAACTGATGGATATATTACTGTTTAAACCTGGTTTTTATGTTGCATTGGTCCTCAGCTGCCACCTCAGTTCCTTAGCCTCCAAATAATCATTAAGGGGTCCACCTCTATCCCCTAATACAACTTGTTCTATGACAGAAAACTTAAAATTGTGACCTTCATGATTTTTAATATGGAGAGCCAGGACATTCTTAGTATCTTATTTTTTTATATCATAATAATGTTGATATACTCTGCTTCTAAGTGCATTGATCATCTTCCCAATGTAAAAACAAGGACATTGGGTACACATAGCTAAATAGACGACCACCTTACTGCTACAAGAGAATTTCTTTTTATATACAAATCTCCCATAATTTGGGATAAAAATTTCACTCCCTTCAGATATATGTTGACATTGCAGACAAAACCCACATTTATACATACACTTATTTCCACAGTAAACTTTGTGGGACCTCTCTATCATATTCTTAAGAGTTGTATCTTTTTTGTATACAATGTTAGGCACCATTCCCACTGTGTCTGTGTATTCCTTACTGGTATTAAATAAATTCCAATTATGTTGTATGATTTGTCTGATATATGTAAACTGCTTGTTGTATTTAAAAATAGCAGCTTTACTAAAGGTTTGGGGCTCCGTTCTAGTGTTCCCTTCATGAAAAATTTCCATACCTTTACCTAACAATGGGAGGAAGTGTCCATTTTCTCTCTTACTCACAACTTCCTGTAATGTATTCTCCACGAATTCTAGAGGGTAACCCCTCTTTACTAACATGTCAGTAAGAATGTTAATTTGATCTAAAAAGTCACAGTGGTTTGAAACCATCCTTGCTAATGTAACCCCCTGCCCTTTTACCAGCGCCTTCTTTTGATGTATAGGGTGAAAACTACTGAAATGCAATAGTGTGTTAGAATACGTAGGTTTCCTAAATATAGTAGTCTCAAAACATTTGTCCAAAATGTTTTTACTAATAGTAATGTCTAAATAATCGATTCTGTCATGTGAAATGGTGTATGAAAATTCAAGGAAATCTGTACTTTCCTCAATAAATGTTAAAAATTCTTTAAGTGTGTCTTCACTGTTATTCCATAGGATTACTATATCATCCAAATAGCGGCCATAGTAATTCCAGTGTTTTGCAAAGGGGCTGGTAAAGATAAATTCCGTTTCCCAAAATGCTAAAACAACGTTGGCAAAAATAAGGGCACATATAGCCCCCATAGCTACTCCCTTACACTGTTTGAATAGTTGTTCTTCAAAAACTATAATGTTAGTATCCAAAATTAATTCCGTAAGTCTCCTAATCGTAAGAATGCGATCATGTGTTAAGTTGGTGTGTTGACAGAGAAATGAATAAAACCATTCAATACCAGTGTTGTGTGGAATTACTGAAAACAGATCTTTTACATCTATTGTCACAAAAATCAAAGCTTCGTTGTACATGTTCCTATTAATTTTCCTTAGTAGATCCCATGAATCTTTCACTATCCAATTGCAATTGGAAAGGATGTCCTTGAGTTGTAAATCTACAAATTTGGCAATGAAATATGTTTTTGATGCTTTTGCATCAACAATTGGTCTGGGGGGGGGGGGGGTTGGCTACATCTTTGTGTATTTTTGGTATTCCAAAGATTGTAGGTATTTTTGAATGTTTCACTTCCATAAAAGAACGTTCCTCTAGGGAAATCTGCCTGTTCATAAGAAGTTCTTCTAACAATATGTCAACTTTTCTATGTATTATATTTTTCTCATTCAAACTGACCTGACAATATGTCTCAGAATGTAGAATACCAAATATTTTGTTGATGTATACATTTTTATTCATGATTGCCAACCCACCCCCCCTTATCTGGTTTCATAATTCTTATATCACTGTTGTTACAAAAATTCTGCAATAATTCCATTTCATATGTACTCAAGTTGTTTTCCATTTCACCCGAACCATTCTTGGTTTTAAACATCTTCCTAATATCATATTCACACATTTTGTCAAATGTCTGTACCACAGGACAAAGGGGGGGGGGGTTAAATAAGCTTGACTTTTTGTATGTATTTGTATTGTTACTGTCATGGTAACCATCTTTGAAGCAGAATTGAAGATTCAATTTTCTTGTATATAGCTTTAAATCAATCAACATATCATCTAATACTGCTTTTTAACTTGGGACAAAAGACAAACCTTTATCAAACACGTCAGCAATATCATTATTAAACAGTGTCACTGTAGTTGTAAATCTTGAAATCATTGCTTTTGTTACATATAACCTGAACAGGACTTTTTCCAAAATTACTGTTAAAAGACACATCAAAAACATCTACTAGTACGTTTTCCCTCTCCCCCTGTAGTTGTAATTGTAATGCCTCATTCCCCCTCTCTGATTCTTCAGTCATTCTGACCTCCTCAGAGGGGGGAATTCTAAAGGGTCAAGGTTAGTCTCCCCTTTGACATGTGTTGTTATTTTTATATATCTTAAATATGTTTTTTTCATGAATAATGTTGTCTATAAAGTTTTCTGGATATGGGCGTTGATGTGGATTTATAATTGTTTGTACTTGTTCTTCTCTCTATGCATACCTTAGATAGTGATGTAATTTTGTTTTGCTAATTCACTGAAGAAGCCCTATTAAACAGAGGGAAACTTGCTTTGCTTGGTCTGGTGGGAGCCTTTGATTAAAAGTGTATCTGGGATCTCTGTTTGGTACTGTGTTTTTTTCGGTTCGACTATTTATATAGGTGTGTGTGTATATATGCATTTCACTGTCAAAAGTTCATTTTGATGACAAAGTGAACTGATGTATTATTTTACAAAACACTCTTTTTACTGGATGTTCATTTTACTGACAGCTCATTTTCTCAAAAGAAGTAAGCAGATCTGGGTTAGGGGTGGGACTATTTGTATTTTTTGCTTAGCAATAGCCTAGGTGATACTGTATTGGCCCGCCAAACACATTTTCATTGCCTTATTCACTGTCATCACTGTTGTCATTACTGATTTCACTACCAGTATTCGTTTCATCACTCTCATTGTTTTCCTCACTCTTCTCCCATAATGCATCATCCTCGCTGCCATCCGGTGCATTCAACACGCAGCATTTTTTGAATCCCTTAGTGATGGACTCTGATGATATTATGGACCATGAAGCGAGAATCCACTCGCAAAGAAGGGTGACTGATAGCTTCTTAATCTTGCCAGATGGTGTGAGGGCATGATCCCCTTGCAGAAGCCAATCTGAATACTGTTTTCAGAAGTGTTCTTTGAATGGCTTGTTCATGACAGCATCAAGCACCTGTAGTTTTGAAGTCATGCCTCCAGGTATTACAAGGTCAGTCTTTTGTAGAGCAAGTTTTTTCTTCACTTCAGAAGTTAGATTTCCTTTAATAGTATCCTAAACAAGCATGGCTGTCATAGTGAGCAGTGATCCAGGTCTGCAATTCCAAACAGTAGACAACCAGTCAAGTATCTGTTCCATTGTCATCTAGCCTTTTTCTTGGCAATGAATCACTAAGCCCTTAGGAAAGTTTTCTGTGGGCAAAGTTTTGCACTTGAGAATGATATATGGTGGTAACTTTCCTCCATCGGCCGTAACGGCTAACATCACCATTATTTTAAGTTTTTCATTCTTGGTTCCTCTTAATGTGATACTTTTCACCCCCCTTCTTATCTACTGTTGTATTGCTCGGCCTGTCAAAAAAAAAAAAAAGGTGCCTCGTTAGTATTGGCGATTTCATGAATAGGGTAGGAATGACATTGCCACATTTGGATGATGTACCGCTGAAAGTTAATCAGTTTTTCTTGAAAGTCTGTAGGCAGTCTCTGTGCTAGTGTAGTGCTTCGTTGGAGGGCGAGGCCACTTCTCCACATAAACCAACCAAAACTTGCATGGAATTATTTTTGCGGTATGTTAAAGATCTTTGCAATTTCCAAAGTCTTCAGTTGAATTATCTCTCATGAGATAGGCAGTCCATCTTTTCTCTTATCTTGCATGAAGGAAAGAACTCTAGCTTCATGTTCCGGATATTTGCCACATTTTGGTCCCCTGAAAGATTTTCTTGTTGAGACTGCTTTTTTCCATTTTTGTTCTGAAGCAACCCAATGTCACACATTAGATTCATCCACTCCATATCTTTTTCCTGCTTCTCTGGTTGTAATTTTAGCATAACAAACAACTGCAAGTTTGAAACTTGCACCAAATTCCTAGGGTTGATGATGCTTTTCAATCTTACTGATCATTCTTATCAGAAAAAACACACTCTTACATCATACAATATGATGAAATGTCATAAAAGCTAAGGTAGCGAAAATAAGCTGCAACATAACTTTTCTCAGTTGAAATGTGAATAAAATGTGCGGCTTATTTTCAGGCCAATATGGTATATCATTGGATAATTTTAACCTTGTGTGTGTGTCATGTATGGTACGGATGCCCTTTTGTCTATTGTACTAGTACTCTTAGGGAAAGGGTTTTTAGAAGTTAAGGTGCAGGTTTTTGGTTATGGTCAGGTGTGGGGATAGGGTTAAGGTTAGCACACGAGTAATGTTATATAGAGGGATAGTTTTACTGTTTATCAAGGGCTCTTTTTCAGAATGTTTAAAAGGAGCACTGGTGTTTATTATGTCATTTGTCAGATCTTGAAACATCACATCTGTAAAATTTGTTGAGCAAGTTGTTGCAATGTAGTATATTAGAGCTTGCTCTGTTACATGACCTGTACTTTTTGTGAGGTTGCACAACAGAAAAGACAGTGAAAAGTTTTTTTTCTTTTTTCTTTTTTCTTATGTTTGTGCAATCTTGAGAGCAGAAGATAAAGATTATACTTGGGGGTGAAGTGGGAAACAGGTGTATTGATAAAATGATTGTTTTACACTCTGCAATATCACAGTTCTTGTATTGTCTAATATTTCTGATATGATCATTTACATCTTGTCAAAGAGAGATAAATATTTAATTATATATCCCATTTTTAAATTATTAAACAAAAATTGAATTTACTATAGATGAAATAAATCACTGCCTCTTGCCTCTTCTCTGACTTTATGCAACTTCAGAGTAAGTATATTTAATCATTGGGGTGTGGGGAAGAGCACCCACATGTGGGGGTTGCAGAATGGTTTTCCTCCTTGGGAAAACATTATTTGTGAGTGTTTGGGGATTTCTGTACTTTTCTTTCCCTTGGGAGTGTGATTATGTGAAAGCTTTATTTTTGATTATTTGCATCTTGATTAAATTATACCTAATTTATTATAGTAAATTATTTTTTTTGCAAGTTGGCAAGATTAATAGAATTTGGTATTTGGTATTTTCTTTTATATTGGACTTTCTCCTTTATGTAAGACCTTTGTTGCAGTGGGTTTATAGATTACTTTCATTTCTACTTTTATTTCACAAAGACAGAAGAAAAATTAGGTTTATTTATTTATTTATTTGCAGGAGTCAACAACAACAATCTGTAAAATTGCATTTTAGTTTTCTGTGTGAAGCATAGTAACAGAAGTAACCATAGTGATGTACAATCCTTCATGACTAATATACAGGAGACATATGGGAAAGGGCAGCCACGTAGCTGGTTAAGTCATGGAAAAGAAAGGGATGAAATGAAAAATGGCAAAATGGAAAGCAAGGAAATTCAGGAAGAAAGTATTGCAATTTCTTCTAATGCTTCTTAATAAGGAAAAATATTGTAGGGAATAGCCAAGACAGAGGGGAAAAGCATATATGGATCAGAAAGCATTACTACTTTTTTACAATGACCACAGAAAATGTCTATGGCTCTGAATAAAGCTGCATTACTGTGGGATACTGACTTGAAGGATAACATGCTCAATCTGGTGCCAGCCATTGTGAAGAGCTTGGAAAGGGTCCTGTTATGGAAGTTGCATCTTCATATGACTCATGCTGTAGTAGCACCTGAGCTTCCAGTGGGAGAAAGGAAGGTGAGGAGCTTACTGGGATGGAGCATAATGCCAGGGCAGAGATCTAGAATTATGATGAGTACATTACAGTCAATCATCAGAGAGCATCCATGGGTTGAGAAGGGGTAAAATCATAGCACTGTAGCACCTGAGCTTCCAGAAGGGGGGAGGGGTCTGTGGGATGGAGCAGAACACCAGGACAGCCATCTAGCACTAAGATGCATGCACCGTAGTCATTCAGTCAGATAAGTAAAAATGTGTCATGGAGCATCCTTGGATTGAGAAGGGGTAAAATCATGGTACTTTACCAACCCCTGCCTCCAGCAGGGGATAGGGGTTTGTGGAATGGAGCAGAATGCCAGGGCAGAGATCTAGGGTTATAACTACAGTTAATCATCTGGTTAAGAATATGTCAGAGCATCTGTGGGCTGAGAAGGGGTAAAATGGCCATCAAGCGGTGATGCTACTAGTGGCATTGAGGGTCTGTGTGAAGAAAATTGAACAGTAACAGAAGATCTCTGCTTGTATTACTCAATCTGATGGGAACACATATTACCAGGCTGAGCAGTTTGTTCAAAAATGAGGGGAAGAAAGACTCTGTAGAAAGCAGAAAATATGGGAAATCAAGAAGATGAAGCAAAGGTTTGCTTAAACACAAAACAAGAAGGATGTACAACAGTAATCAGCAAGATCAAACCTGATCGGTAAAAGTAATCACCCTCTCTCCCTCTGATTGGGTGGTACACACAGATTAGTTTTAAACAGAAACATTGACGTCTTATTTTTTATTATTAGAAGTCTGAAAAAAGTGAGAGGAACTAAAAGCGGATAAAACAGTTTCAAAACTTGCCTAATCTCTAGTGCTAGGGTGAATTGAAGGAAGAATCAGTCCTACTAATGTTACTGTTAACCATCACTGAAGGTGGACCCTAGGAATTTTTCAAATTATGTTGTCTTTTATGGTTTGCACCATATCTCTTCACTTTGACCCCCATGCTCCCAAAACCAAATTCATATATCTATATCTGTATACAGTATGTAAGGGTGTCATTTAGGTGCTCAAATGATGCAATAATCACATAGAAAAAAATCTGGCATAGCTGAGCACTGTTCTCTTTGTTTCTGTGCAAGATCATACTAACGGTAGGGATCAGGGAGTTTGTCCTTTCCCCACAGTTGAGGGATCTTGGAGTTAATATATATAATTGGCAGTGGGTATGGGGCATGCAGCTCTCATATGGGGGAGGGTGCAGAGGGGCTTGTCCCTGAGCAAAAAAATACTGATTTTATTTTTTTGATCGACCATTTTTTCAGTCGTGTACATTTCGATTATATAAGTACACAACTTTTTGATACATAGATACTATATATCCATCGATATATATAGTATTATATATTTATATATATATATATATATATATATATATATATATATATATATATACATACACAACAACGGGAATGCATACACGCATGCCTCCTGAACAGAAGCAGCATGCATAAAGTGTTACAGTACGTGATTCACAGATATACATAGAAGGACCCACTAAGTGCTGGTCTCCAGCAGAGATGAGATTCAGAACTCCCCGAAAACTGGTATTCACCTGTTGAAACTGTCATGAGACAGCCATCCAGTTTCCTTCAAAGTAATTAATTCCAGACAATCATAAGTATAAGGCAGTCAGTCAGTTTCATTTAATTTTAATAAAAAAATCCAAAATTGGCAAGTGCTTCTTTTTACTTCCTGAAGATTTTTGATGCTACTTTTCTCAGCTATTGTCTATTCTTCTGTATGCTTACAAGGAACAAGGTAAGCTAGAATTCCCTTAATGGAGAATGTCCCCCCTCTTAACTCTTAGGTTGTTTTCATTTCCTTTAAAGTATCATTTAAATTTTCCATCAAGGTATTTATGTGCTTCTTTGATGGCTGTAGCCCATCATAACTTTACCATTTCTTATACAGTCAGGCATACTTTTATCATCTAATGTTTCCACCATTTTCTTCTGTGACCTAATCTTTATTTCAAGAGTTAAATATCATTCTGGCAGGAACATCCTTATCCATTTCCTATTGTATTTACTTGCATACAATAAAAGCAAAAGATAATAAACATGTATTTGTTCCTAACAATTTCTTTTTACCCAATGAACTTCTCGCCATCATTCTAGACTCTTCATAGTTTGGCACGTTTTTCCACATATTCTTTTACTGTGTGCATGCGAGTTCTCATTAGTAATCTAGTTGAAATTATATTTTAATTTAATTTACTTACCGAGTTAACAAAATAATCAATTAAACTGTTAATTGTAGACACTTTTCACTGTTAAGTAAGCTAAAAGAACAAGGCTAAATGCAGTACACACACACACACACACACACACACACACACATATATATATATATATATATATATATATATATATATATATATATATATGGAATTATAAAGTAGCCAGTTGTATAGTATGGCTTTAAGTGGTGGTAGGAAACCAAACTTCGTAGAGAAAACACAAGCAGACATGAGAAGAACATACAAACTTTACACAGACTGATCAGAGAGTGGGCTTAAACTGTGGAGTCTGAAGCCATGAAGCTGCGATCTTAACTGTTGAATGATATATAAAGAAATACTGTCTGTGCCAGGCAAAAAAGTATACACATTTATCTAGTTTCTTCAGCTTTATTCAGATCTTTTATATGATAGTGGAAATAAAGTGCATAAAAAGTGGCAACACAGAAAGATCTTCATTTTTTACATTTCACGTCTGCAAACTAAAGCATGTACTTTACATCAAGATCAGTTTGAATTTTTTCACAGGTTGTGTTTAAATTTTGCTAAAATTCAACATGGGTTTTATAAAATATACTTTACTAGAGCTTACCTGTACAATTCTACTTGCTCCAATGATAATGCCTGTTTGAAATGATCTATCTTGCAGTATGATTTCCACCCGTGAAACAAAAGATACATAGGGATTTCCTCTTTTACGGTTTTCAGCACGGACGCTAAATGTGAAGGCTGAGTCTAATGAGGTGTTACAGATTTCGACAATATCATAAGTGCAGCTCCCTTGAAAATGAGCAACTGCTCCATCAAAGGTGTAGTAATGTGGGTCTCCAGCAACAGTACATGTAGTAAGGGTGCTCTGACAGCCCAGCTTTCCATGCCTTATAGTGCAAAGCTGGTCTTCATTACAGCTTGAAGGTGAACATCTAAGATTATTTACTGATGAGCAGGAACACCTCTGAGTACATCCATCAGTCCAGAATACATCTCCAGCCTAAGGAAGAACACAGTTATACAATTAAAGTCTTGGTTAAAACATGCAGACTCCATTGAGATATATGTGGGAATATAGTGAGAGACAGGTGTATATAACAGTGCCTCATACTCATCATTCAAAACATCAAAGTAACTTGTCTTTAAGGGCACAGTAAGCAAATAAAACTCCACATGCTCCAATTATTCATTTCAATTTTTATTTAACAAAGTTGAAAATATACTAGAAGAGGGAAGTGAAGTTTAGTATGGACTATAAAAGTATCATGACTAAGAGCAAAAGTATCAGAACAGGATTGTCCCATGATTTGATAATCTAAAAATAATGAAGACTATAGATGCTGATTTATGGTAGCATACATTCTCAGAAGCATTACTAGCCCTCAATGATGAAATTATTGTTTCAGTACCACCAAAGCAATCTCCTTGCTTATGGAAGGGACCTGAGGACTTCAGCCCATCAGAATAGTACTAAACCCACAGGAGCTTCCTTAACACAACCCTAAGGCGAAAATACAGCAAAATAAAATTAAAAAAAAATGTTTAGTCTATTATGTGTATGAATTTGTAAACAGCTCAAAATATGCTTGGCGACTGGTAATAATTCAAATGTATTGTTGTTTAAATGCTGCATTTTAACATGGACATTTCATCTTTGTGTGTTCACTAGATGTAGATTTACTACCAAGTGCATTTTCTCTCATCTAGATTGTGATAGCCTAGAGAATGGATGACATGTACACCACCTGTCTGGAGAACAAACGTTCTCCACCATGATGTTAATTTGCAGGTTAAATGTCCACTGAAAAAACAGTTTGCCACTTCACGGCAGCATATTAAGCTCATGGAGCTCGGCCATTATTTTAAACTCACTAAGCAGTGCTTTGGCTGTTTAGTGAGTGCAAAACTTAAAAAAAATAAAAAGAAAAAATATATAGTAACGTGTGTGTGTGTGTGTGTGTGTGTGTGTGTGTCTATGTGTATGCTTCATAGTGAGAGTGAGACCAAGTGTGCCATTATTTTACACTTGCTAAGGAATGCTTTTACTGTTTAGTGAGTGTAAAATTAAAAGAAACGTGTGTTCCTGTGTGTGCGTACAGACACACACACACACACACACACACACGTGTGTGTGGTTGGGTGAAACAGAGAGTGAGAATGAGATTGCTTGACCAGTGGCAGCAATAGTTAACAGGTCTACATACCTCTCAACCCCTCAGCTCAAAAAATCTAGATAAAGCCTGAAATGAAAGGGGGGGGGGCAAAGCCTCAAAAATAGGAACAGATTTTTAGATATTGCTCTTATAAAATTAGAAAGTTGCTTGAATAACAGGAATTGTTAGCATACATTTTCTGAAGGAAATGAAACTGAAATGTATGTCATTATTTAGTGACTTTAATCCCCAGTGACTGGCAACAGACCACACATTATTGGAGTAAGGGACCGAATAAATGAAGGAAATATCTGGATATTTTTTGTAAATATTATATTTTGGATGTGAAGTACCACCTCCAACATTTACATATGCTACTGCAAGTTTGGAATATGGGGCAGAGGAATTGTTTTACATAAAAAATATATATAAATAATATAGTAATAAAAGAAATAAGTAAAACACAGCAGACAGCCCACTCTCTAAACACAATAATGCCCTCATGGTATGTTGTTATTGTGTAAATAATGCTGTTCCAGGGGTGTAGAGGCCCTCTGCCTACCTGCAGTGTAGGGCCTCATAACACCCTAGGGTGGGTGTTATTTACATAGCAATGCACACCCTGTTCAGCATTATTGCTTGCTTAACATATGCTTGCTGACACTTTCTTGTAATATCTGTTTATTTTTAACTCATTAAATGTGATGTGTGGTCTGCAAATTTTGCATGTATAGCCTACTACGTTACTAATGTGGTGAGGCAGGTATTAGATACTTATATGTAGATTTATTTCACCTATTTTATTTTTCTGGGTACGCTAAGGTGATTTTCATAGAGTTTTTTTTTTTTTTTTTTTTTCAAAAAAGCTATGTAACCCGTAAAAGACTACTCAAAAAGAATAATAGATTGATACTGTATTTCTTATTGTTTTGCCTGTTCTAACTTATTACCTGGCTACTGCAGTAGTTTAACTTGACACCACTGTAGAACACTTATTGATGTGTACCAGTCATGCTGAGCAGTTATATTTTAGAGTTGGCTTCCTTTTTGGCATTTATTAATAAACACATTAAATGGATGTGCAAACAAGCATTTTACATTTGACTTGACTTATAAGAAAAAAACAAACAAACCTGCTTTTAGCACTGGGGTATCTCAGTCTAAACACATGTTGAAGTGGCCGGTTGTGATTTAGTGAATAGTACAATTGTATAAGTAAACCTACCTTAACTGTAGATGTTCCAATGATTACTGCTGCAGTTTCCTAAGTTATATGGATTATATCCTGGATGGGATATAACAACTAATCGGCTTCCAGGGCTTCAGGGCACCTTCCATGCTCTCAGACAGTTAGTCATCTTGACTGAGCTGATTAAAAGACACATTTGGGCACAAGACCTTCAGTGCTTTCATGCCAACAGAGAGAGGGAGACTGAGCCCTGAAAGGACAATGTTAGCAAAAACAAAAACAAATAAAAGTCCACACCCTGGTGTAAAAAACACACCCACAAACAACAGGATGGAAGGAGGGAGTGGCTACTTCAGCAGTGATCATTTAAACATTTACTGTTATGGTAAGTTTTTTTTACTCAGCTGCACTGTGTTTTTCATATTGATCACTGCTGCAGTAGGATAAGCTATATTGTTACATTAACATTGCTTACAAATTTTAGGAGGTGAAAGGAGAAATGTTCAGGAGCCCACAAAAATGGTCCTAGCAAAGCCTGATCTAGATCTAGAGAAGGAATTGAGGTTGCAATGTTTTGTAAATGTTTGTATAGAGGATGAAGTTGCTCCTCTCAGAATAGTTCTGAAATCCAACCCTTTCCAAAAAGCCATAAATGAAAATAATGCCCTGGTATAGTGGGCCTTTACTGTATCTGGAATAATTTTGTGTTGAGTGCAATCAAATGTAATAGCCTTAGACAACAATTTGGAAATAGTGTGCATTGACACAGGTTATCCCTTCTTCTTATATTCACAAGAAATGAACAAGAGATCTGAAGACCTGGAAGATTTAGTTTTGTGAAGATAGTGTTAGAGTTATCAGTGGATATCCAAAATATACAGTATTCTTTCTCCCTTATTTTAGGATCAGTTTGGCATAATAGATAGCTTGTCTTATAGTAAACTCAGATAAAATTTTAGGCATAAAAGACAGATTAGATCTCAAAGAAACCAAGTCTCTGTGGAAAACTTGTTTATTTTATGTTTGTTTACTGGGAGAGGCTGACTGAATACAATTCCTTTTTCAGTGGAGGCCCAGGGAGAAAAGCTCCACAATTACAACAGGACAATTGTACAACGTATCAAACCATTACAACAGAGAAGTAACACAAAGATACAGTGTAATACATACAGAGTTCTTAATACATACATTTTACATCTGTGTACTAAGGTTTGTACACATTTCTAGTAATAGAGAATATTGATATGTCTACCAAATACTTTATGTATGTGCATAACTATGGAGAGATAACACAGGTAAATAATACTATATTATCAGGGAGAGATGATAATAAAGAAAAAATAGACCAGTTACTAATTGGGAAAATTTGCTGGAAGTTTTGGTGACAGAGATTGAGTCAGACTAATTATTGTGAAGGAACAGATGGTGTGGAGAAGATTAGAAGAACAGGGAAGAGAGGATAGAGTAGTTGGATATTGGGGGGGGGCTGCAAGAAAGAAGGCACTCATAAGTTATCCAGGGTTGGTGCAAAAACATAGCTTTGTATTCAATAAATGGGATTTGAGTCTTTTTTTTTTTTAACTGCAGAACATTTGTAGTTGCATGTATATCTGTCAGCAATGAGTTCCAGATTTTGGCTATGCATGTAGAGTGGAGGGAATCTGCAGCAGCATTGGATTTGGTAACTTTATTTATTTGTTTATGTTTGATTACTGGGTAGTGTCCGACTGGGCCAGTAGCCCATTTTCAGTAGAGACCCGGGGAGAAAAGCTGCCATGTAAAGTTACAGAAGTTTTAAGAAGAATTTATTATCTGTGCATAAAGTCCAGCTACTAGTGTAGGGAAGTAGAAGGTTTTGCTGACCAGGGTTTTTTCAGGTTGATTTAGAAGTGTATGGCCCAAAGTAAGTTGGTTATAAGTTAAGAGCTAGGGTAGTTTTAGTCAGTTAAGTTGTTTGAGTGCAAGGCAATGGTGTGTTCTAAAGTTGGAGTCTGTTGCAACATTTGCAGTCTTATTGTAGCAGGTATCTAATTTTCCTAGGTCTGATTTTTTTTTTTTTTTTTTTTTTGGTTTGTCAGAATGGGCGAGGCATATAGGAATGTGGAGATCAGGTGTGTTCTTGCAATGGTAACCTCTGTGTTATTGGTTAGGTATTGTCTATTTCTTTAAAAAGTACCAATTGTTTTATTTACTTTTTTTAACTGTCTGTGCTATGTGTAGGTTAAAATTTCATGGTGTTGTCAATTAACACCCCGATGTTAAGTCTGAGAAACAGGAGAGATGGTGGTATTGTTTGCAGATGTGATCTTAAATGGAGAGAGGGCATCTGTAGCTCTAGTAGTTTGGAATGTCATGAGTTTGGTCTTGTTGGGGTTTAGAATAAGTTGAGCTTCAGAAAGCCATGTTTCAACTGCAGAGAAGGACTGCTGCATTAGTTGTTGTAACTGTTGGAGTGATGATGCAGCGCATATTAATGTAGAATAGTCTGCATATTGGACTATGGAAGCATGCAGGTATAGCGAAAAGGAGGGGACCTAGAATGGAACCTTGTGGTACACCTAGAGTAATGGGCAATAGAGGAAATATACTTTGTTGCCATTTTACAGCTTGCTGGCACCCTGTTAAGTAGTCTTTAAACCAAGTAATTGTGGCTTGACTAAGGTGTAGTTCTAAGAGTACTTAGATAGATCTAGAAAGATGGAAGATATTATTTTACCGTTGTTCCTATATTGATTAATGATGTTTGTGAAACTCATTAGGGCAGAAGTAGTGCTGTGGTAGGGCCAAAATCCATTTTGGGTTATGGATAGCAGGTTGTTATCAAGGAGATGCTGTATAATTTGTAAGTGGATGCAACTTTTTAGAACTTTATACAGGGTTGACAATATAGCTATTGGCCTGTAATTGGACAGTTCTAATGATTTCCCCCCTTTGTGTAGTGGAATAATGTGTGAAATTTTCCAGATTGCTGGTACCTTTTGTTCAGAGATGGATTGGTTTATTAAGATGGATACTGGGTAGAAGATGGCATTAGTAGCCAAACTGAGATATTCAGTTGTAGGTTATCAGCTGCTAATATTGTTGGTTTTTGTTTTTCAGGAGTTTTTTTATAGTGTTTGTTAGAAATCAAAAATGCTGCAATCTGGGCTTGCTGTGGGAATTTCTGTGAAGGTGATGGACCAGATGTTATGTGATCCTATCTCGCCTACATTCAGTACTGATGGGCTCAGAGCCGATCCCTCGGCTCCGACTCGGCACGCTATGCTATAGAGCGAGGCCTCTTATTGGCTGAGCTATTTCTTATCCCAGGATGCACCACCACTAATCCCCCAGATTCTCGTTTGCCGCTTACAAGCTAGGACATGGTCTCAAACTTGGCTGGGCTAAGTACTGTTTTATTCAAAGTTTCCTGTCAGGAATTTTGCTATTTTGAACCCAAAAGCTGTTTTAACAGCTATTGTTGTTGTACGAGTGTGTTTGAAAAAATTTGTTGAGAAAAATTGTGTTTTTTGTTAAGGGAAGGTTTCCCATTTAAGTTAGAGGGGCCTTCCCCTATTCCTATCTAGCGTTTTTTTTGTGTTTCCAGGAGGTCAAGTACCTGCTTAAGTTAGAGGGTCTTGACCCTCATTTTCAGTGATTGTGGTACTAAATTGTGTATTGTTTTCTGACATTGTGTATTGTCTCTAAAAAAAAAAAAAAAAAAAAAAAAACTTAGTTTTCACTTTCCTTGTGGTAAAATCTTGTTTCTTAGTGTTAGTCAGCATGTCTAAGGAACATAGACCCTCTGAGTTTAAAAAGTGCGCGAGGTGTGGTTACAAAATGTCCATAATGGACGACCACTCCTCGTGCGTTTATTGTTTAGGCGCCAAGCACCTACAGGAGTCCTGTAGCGTGTGTCACACCTTTTCTGCTAGAGTCCTCCAGGAGAGGAAGAATAAATTAATATTAAAAGGTCTGATTAAGCCCTCCTTCGAGGAGGCCTTATCTTCCTCTTCCTCTCCTACGAAGAAGAAAAAAGCGTCGGCTCCGACCAGTCTGTCGGAACCGACTGCCAAAAAACCTAGGCAGGCTTCTCCATCGGCTCCACGGACTTCAGAGCCGAGGGCGGAACGGTCTGCCTCGATGCCTCCAGTCTCGACCCCTCTGGTTTCAGAGCCGAGGACTGGGGCATCGAGAGGCGGGTCACCTTCATCGGTATCCACTGATTTTGGAGCCGATGAGGGTTGCCGGCTCAGACTCTTCCCCTTCAGCGCCGAAGCCCTCCTCGGCACCGAGGGAAATTGTTTTGAGATCTCCCTCGGAACCGATAGTGGTCGAATCCATTTGGAGCCTGTCCCCTCGTCCTATGGAGCCGATGGAGAAGTCGGTTCGGACCCGATCTGTGTCATCTAGATCCTCCAAGATGTCTGATTCAGACATCGACAGGGTGCTCCTAAGACTTTTCCAGTCTCCGGTGTTTCAAAAGTTAGTTTCGGCTCCAGCCCATTCGGCTTCGGAGCCGATGGTCCACCCTGCTATTATGGTTCCTCCTCCAACAGCCTCGGCACCATTGGAGCTGGTGCTGGTGGAGCCGATGGATGTTTTTGGGTCGGGCCCGACCCTTACTCCAACTCTGGCTCTTGAGTCGGAGTTCGGTACGCGGACTTCTTCTGTCGGCCCCGGGGGGGACGCTTTGGGACTGATGTTCTCGGTCCCAAGCCTTCCTCTCGGTGCGTCGGCTGCGGGGGTGCCGTCTACCATTGTGGCCACGGAGGTGGGACCTTCCCAGGATTCTGGTGGTCCCGCCTTCAGGGCCATGAGGAGTGCGTTAGCCAAATCTTCTGTGGCTACCTCCACGGTCTCCCCAGCTCCTTCCCTGCATACTGAGACTGGGTCTTTGGCAGTCCCCCTGTCCATAGACAGTGGAGTCCCGGGGCCTGAGGTTACCCCCACTGGGGGTTCCCCCCCTCCTGGAGGTCCCTCTGAAGCTTCTTCGGAGGAACCCCCCAGGAAAAGATTGTGCAAGAGGAAGCACGTTGACTCCCCTGATGAGTCTCTTACATCAGACACTGATCTCAATGATGCAGAGGGGTCCCCTAAGTCGTCCTCAGATGATGTCTCCTTTGCAGACATCCTGGAAGCCCTTAAACAACGAGGCGGCTGGCAATCCAAACCCCCTTCTGCTGATGAGTCTGTGTTCCTTAAGGCCTTCGGGGCTCAGCTCTCCGCCTCCTGGGTGTCTCCGCCCTTCGACGAGCTCCTGGATTTGATCTGTCGAAGGGTGTGAGAACACCCAGACTCTGTGGAACCGGTGCCTGCTCGTCCTAATAAGTTCCTGTCAGCACCCCCGGAGAAAGAGTTTCTGATGAAAGGTGTGGCTGTAGATGCTTTGGTGGTGGCATCTGCTACCCAGCAAGATGTAGCAGAGGCTTCGACGTCCGTCCATCCTCCTAATAAGGAGTCTAGGAGCATGGATCGGCCTTTACGTTAAGGTCCCTGAACTATCTCACGCACTTTACCAGATTTCAGAGGGATCTGATTAAAGAACTTTCAGATACCCTCTTGGGTAACCTGCCTGAGCAGCTGGCCCAGACGGTTGGTTCTCAGCTGGCTACGCTGTCGTCCATATCAAACTCGTCCATGAGGCTCATTTCTTATGCGGTCGAAGGGGCGAGTAGAGTGGCGGGTACAGGCATTGCTCTACGGAGACAAGCCTGGCTCCGCCTGTGTCATTTTGCGGAGGCCTTTAAGTCTTCCTTTGCCGACACCCCCTTTGATGGGTCCTCTTTGTTTGGACCCAAGGTAAAGGACACACTGACCCGCTGCGAGCAAGAAGGTAAGACTTTGACTGCCGTAGGGGCACGATTTTCCACTCCCTTTCGGCCTTGCCCCAAGGCTAAAAGAGGAGGGAAAATGTGGTTCCGTAGATCTCAGAAGTCTTACCCCTCACAGCAGGACGATCCCCTTTCTAGAGGCAGGGGAGGGGGAAATTCTTCTGGAAGACGCCGTCCCAGAGGCGGCAGAGGCCCTCGCAACACTGGAGACCACGAGTCCTTTCGTGGCTCTTCAGCCTTTCACAGTCCCTGAGGGATTGCCCGACTGTGCAGCTCTGGAGCCAGTTGGGGGTCGTTTTTCGAGGCACCTAAAAGCCTGGGAAGGTATCACTCAGGACCGATGGGTGCTTCGAATTATCGCCGGAGGTTACGCCATCCCTTTTTCTCACTCTCCACCTCAGTCCAAAAAAATCCCGGACCCGCCACCCAGTCAATGGGAAACTGCAGCCTCAGAAGTTTCAAAGCTGCTGCAAAAAGGAGTCATCCAACCGGTCCCCGGAGACCAGATCGGATTAGGGACTTACTCAAGATTCTTTTTGGTGCCAAAAAAGACCAGGGACTTGAGGCCCATTTTGGATCTCAGCATTCTAAACCATTCAGTCAAAAAGTCCAAGTTCTGAATGGTCGCCCTACAATCCATTCTCCCACTGCTGGAGAAAGGTGTTTGGATGTGCTCCATAGATCTCAAGGACGCTTATTACAATATCATGGTACATCAAGCGTCCAGGAGACATCTGCGCTTCAGCCTAGGAGGCAGTCATTTTCAGTTCCGCACGCTGCCCTTTGGTCTCACCACAGCCCCCAGGGTGTTCACCAGATGTTTGGCGGTCATGACTGCTCACCTGAGAAGTCTAGGATTCCAGGTGTTTCCGTATCTAGACGACTGGCTCCTAACTGCCACCTCCAAGCATCTACTATTGCGGAGCCTACAAGCCACGATATCACTGGGCAATTCCCTTGGAATCAACTTCAATTGGCCAAAGTCTGTGTTGCTGCCATCTCAATGCATAAGATTCATCGGAGTAGAGATAGACTCAAACCGAATGCGGGTCTATCTACCTACAGACAGGATACAAACCATACAGGCTCAAGTTCGAGCCTTACTTCCCAGATCCAAAGCCCCAGCCAGAATGGTCCTGCAACTATTGGGATCCATGTCCGCCACGGTTCTTCTAGTTCCCCTAGCAAGGTTGCACATGAGAATTCTCCAGTGGCTTCTTTCAACTCAGTGGTCCTTTCAGGAACTCCCTCTCAGTCACCTCATATGGATCACAGAAACCTGCAAACGGGACCTTCGCTGGTGGCTGGTGCCCTCTAATCTGGATCAGGGACGACCCTTTGTTCCACCTCCGCCTGTGGCCACTTTGACCACGGACGCCTCCCAGATGGGGTGGGGGGGCATTCCCTGGGCAGGTCAGTCCAAGGCAAATGGCATTCGGAAGAGACCCTACTTCATAGCAACATCCTAGAAATGAGGGCGGTGCTTCTGTCCCTTCAAGCCCTTCACGATTACCTCCCTCAGGGCGTAATTGCCATTCAGTCCGACAACATGTCAGTGGTCTGGTACCTGAACAAACAGGGAGGGACCAGATCGTATCCCCTTTGCAGAGAGGCCATGAGAGTTTGGGAATGGGTAGTGTCGACCAAACGCTTTCTAGTGGCGACTCATATCCCGGGCAAGTCCAATGTGATAGCCGACAGACTGAGCAGAACTATCCTCTCTCCACACGAGTGGTCTCTGAACACTACAGTTGCAAATCAGATTTTCAGCAAATGGGGAGTTCCGTGTTGCGACCTCTTCGCGACTCCGCTGAATGCGAAGTGCAAAAAGTTCTTCTCCCTCACCTCGGCTCCGGGGAAGAGCCCTATGGACGCACTAGCCCGTCCATGGCCCACAGGCTTGCTTTATGCTTTTCCTGCAGTTCCTCTCCTTCCCAAGGTGATCCAAAAGGTGTCTCCCTTGGGGAGCAAAATGATCTTAGTTGCTCCTTACTGGCCTCGTCAAGTATGGTTCCCCTATCTTCGGAAATATGCACTGGAAGGTCCATGGTTCCTGGATCAGATCCCAGACCTATTGGTTCATCAGTCGGGACTATTCCACCAGTCCCTACACACCTTAAAATTGACGGCTTGGCTCCTCCTCTTCCGACTATAGTCAGGAATCATACCTTGGATCCGGAAGTTGTACACATTTTATCCTCGGCCCACAAGTCTGCTACAAAGAAATTGTATTCTAGCAAATGGAAAGATTTGCTATTTGGGCTCAACTCCGGGTCTGGATCCCATCACTATTCCCGTATCAGAAGTACTGAAATTTCTAACTTCCCTTTTCAATCAAGGCTCTTCAGTCTCTACCATCAAGGTTCAATTGGCAGCTATTTCCAATTTTCACGAATCTATAAACCCACCTTTAATGAGCAACAGATTGTGTAAGACCTTCTTGAAAGGTGCTGCGCTTTTAAGACCTCCGATTTCTCATCCTGCTCCTCCATGGGATCTCGATGTGGTGTTACGCGCCTTAACTTCCTCCCCCTTCGAACCGGCAGCAACATGTGATTTAAAATTTCTATTGTGGAAAACTGCTTTTCTGGTGGCGATTACTTCTGCCAGAAGGGTTTCAGAGATTCAAGCTTTGTCTATAAAACCTCCGTACTTGTTTTTTCACAAAGATAGAGTATCTCTCAGGCCAAATCCATCCTTTGTCCCTAAAGTTTGTTCCAGTTTCTGCCTACAACAGTCATTAGAACTTCCAGTCTTCTTTCCGAAGTATTCTAACAAAGCGGAATTCATATTCCACACATTAGATGTTCACAGGCAATTGCGTTTTTATTTAGATAGGACCAAACAAACAAGGAAAACAGATCAGTTGTTTGTATCCTTTTCGGACAATAAATTGGGCAAAGCCGTCACAAAGGTCACTATTGCCAAATGGATCAGGGACTATATTACTCAAGCTTATTCTTCTTCTAATAAAGAGCTTACCACCTCTGTCAAAGCTCATTCTACAAAAGCTATGGCTACTTCAATAGCATTCCATTCTAAGCTTGCCATTAGTGACATTTGTGCTGCAGCTACATGGTCCTCCCCGCACACTTTCATTTCCCACTACAAATTGGATGTGGCATCTAGAGGACGAGCTTCATTTGGTTCCACAGTGCTCAGGAGTGTTTTCCAATGAGCCACCCAGGATTTAGGTGCAAGAAAGAAGGCACTCATAAGTTATCCAGGGTTGGTGCATAAACATAGCTTTGTATTCAATAAATGGGATTTGAGTCTTTTTTTTTTTAAACTGCAGAACATTTGTAGTTGCATGTATATCTGTCGGCAATGAGTTCCAGATTTTGGCTATGCATGTAGAGTGGAGGGAATCTGCAGCAGCATTGGATTTGGTAACTTTATTTATTTGTTTATGTTTGATTACTGGGTAGTGTCCAACTGGGCCAGTAGCCCATTTTCAGTAGAGACAGGGGAGAAAAGCTGCCATGTAAAGTTACAGAAGTTTTAAGAAGAATTTATTATCTGTGCATAAAGTCCAGCTACTAGTGTAGGGGAGTAGAAGGTTTTGCAGACCAGGGTTTTTTCAGGTTGATTTAGAAGTGTATGGCCCAAAGTAAGTTGGTTATAAGTTAAGAGCTAGGGTAGTTTTAGTCAGTTAAGTTGTTTGAGTGCAAGGCAATGGTGTGTTCTAAAGTTGGAGTCTGTTGCAACATTTGCAGTCTTATTGTAGCAGGTATCTAATTTTGCTAGGTCTGATTTTTTTTTTTTTTGGTTTGTCAGAATGGGCGAGGCATATAGGAATGTGGAGATCAGGTGTGTTCTTGCAATGGTAGCCTCTGTGTTATTGGTTAGGTATTGTCTATTTCTTTAAAAAGTACCAATTGTTTTATTTACTTTTTTTAACTGTCTGTGCTATGTGTAGGTTGAAATTTCATGGTGTTGTCAATAACACCCCGATGTTAAGTCTGAGAAACAGGAGAGATAATGGTATTGTTTGCAGATGTGATCTTAAATGGAGAGAGGGCATCTGTAGCTCTAGTAGTTTGGAATGTCATGAGTTTGGTCTTGTTGGGGTTTAGAATAAGTTGAGCTTCAGAAAGCCATGTTTCAACTGCAGAGAAGGACTGCTGCATTAGTTGTTGTAACTGTTGGAGTGATGATGCAGTGCATATTAATGTAGAATCGTCTGCATATTGGACTATGGAAGCATGCAGGTATAGTGAAAAGTGTGAAAAGGAGGGGACCTAGAATGAAACCTTCTGGTACACCTAGAGTAATGGGCAATAGAGGAAATATACTTTGTTGCCATTTTACAGCTTGCTGGCACCCTGTTAAGTAGTCTTTAAACCAAGTAATTGTGGATTGACTAAGGTGTAGTTCTAAGAGTACTTGTTTAAGTTTATGAGAGATGGTATCAAATGTTTTTGATAGATCTAGAAAGATGGAAGATATTATTTTACCGTTGTTCCTATGTTGATTAATGATGTTTGGAAACTCATTAGGGCAGAAGTAGTGCTGTGGTAGGGCCGAAATCCATGTTGGGTTATGGATAGCAGATTGTTATCAAGGAGATGCTGTATAATTTGTAAGTGGATGCAACTTTTTAGAACTTTAGACAGGGTTGACAATATAGCTATTGGCCTGTAATTGGACAGTTCTAATGATTTCCCCCCTTTGTGTAGTGGAATAATGTGTGATATTTTCCAGATTGCTGGTACCTTTTGTTCAGAGATGGAACGGTTTATTAAGATGGATACTGGGTAGAAGATGGCATTAGTAGCCAAACTGAGATATTCATTTGTAGGTTATCAGCTGCTAATATTGTTGGTTTTTGTTTTTCAGGGTTTTTTTATAGTGTCTGTTAGAAATCAAAGATGCTGCAATCTGGGCTTGCTGTGGGAATTTCTGTGAAGGTGATGGACCAGTTATCTGTGAGGGCTAATATGGACTCTGTGATATACTTATTAAACTGTATAGCTATAGAGCCTGAGTTGTTAGTGGTTATAGGGGTGGGGGTACCGGTGTTTCCAGGTTGTAGGATTTTATTAATAGTGGACCAAAACTTCTGAGGGTTGTTTTGATGTTTAGTTTAAATGTCTTGGTAGTGACTAATCTTGTCCAGTTTGACTTGCTTTTTAGCTTTACTGCTAAGTTCTTGATGTGCCTGTTTAGTCATTTGTGTTTTGCTTTTTTGCCACAGATTCCAAGCTTTATCCCTCTCTTTTAATAGTGATCTAGTTGCTTTTGTTAACCATGGGGCATAGTTGGCCTTTATCCTTATTGATCTTGGGTAAGCTAGTCTAGTCAGAATGTTCAGGAAAGTTAAGATAAATTATTGTTTAGCTTTGTCTAGGGGGAGATGTTTCAGTGGTACCCAGTTACAGAGTTTAAGGGTGGATATGAAATTTTGAGTGTTAGTTTTTTTTGTTCCTAATTTCTCAATAGCTGGTGAATTTCTCTGGATTCATACACTGCCTAAGTAGAAAAGTTGGAAGATTGCTGAGACTATCTGGAAGACAACCAACATGTAAAGACAGAGAAGGTCTGTTTGTTAATATCCAATCAAGGATGGATTGCCTATTTGATGTTTTATCAATTCTAGTGGGAGCTTGTGAATTTGGGTGAAAACATGGAGGTTTATGTGATTTGAAGGGTTTTGTGAGTTACAAGTTTTCAAGTCTATGTTGAAGTCTCCCATAATAATTGTTTCCTGTGGAAGAGAGTTTGAGGACCAGTAGATGATGTGTTGTAGGGTAGAGATGCTATTACCTGGATGTGTATATAGGTTCCATCTATGTTTAAGTATGTTTTGGAGTTAAATCTTAAGTTTTGTAAAGATTACTTCTGCATTGTCAAAGTCAAGGAGTATTTTGTTGTAGGATCTCTAGAATAAGTTTACTTTTAAATAGAATGGGTATTCCCCCTTCTTTTTGCCCTTTCTATCTACCCTGTACATACTGTAACCTGGAGGCTGAATTTCATTATTGTTAATTTCTGATTTTAACCAGGTTTCAGTAATCAGAATGATGTCAGGAGAATAGTGGGTGAGAGTGGTGAGAGGTTTTTGGGTTTTCTTAATGATACTTCTAATGTTCAGATTTAATAGGAGGTCAGATCCTCTCAGAGAAAGGTTTAGTAAACTATGGCTGACATTATCAGTTCTCTGCCTAACACTTTGGACTATCCACTGCACCAAGGTTGTTCCCAAAGGCATGACTCACAATAAGAGATTACAACTTAGATACTCTTCTTGGAGAGGTTGTAGCAATCAATAACACTGTTTTCCATGTTAAGAATCTGAAGTCAGCCAGATTAGCTGGTTCAAAAGGAGTAGGTATTGGCTTCTCTAACAAAAAATTAAGATCTCAGGAAGGAGCCAATGGTTTTCTTGGAGCCTTTTTCAGTAAAACCCCTTTCAAAAACATTTTGACATGCGAATGCCTTGGTGGATCCACAGGTAGACATGCTGAAATGGCCAATAAACAAACCTTGAATGCAGAGTAAAAAAGGCTATAGGAAAGTAATGCAGGAAAATATTGTAAAACCAGAGAACAACTTGCCATGAATGGGTGCTGGTGATGTTGGTACCAAGAAGAAAACCTTTTCCATTTGCTAATATATGATTTTCTAGTAGCAGGTTTTTTTGCCTTCATTAGCACCTGAAGTATATTCTCAATAAACAGGTGCCTAAAGGGAATTATGACCCTATCATATAGGCAGTCAGTTGAAGTTGATTGTGTCAGGGTGTAACAAACATCCTTATCTTGTGTGAGTAGATCCATTCTGCGAGTAAGCTTGTGGTAGCTTCCCCTGGCCATTTCCAAAAGAAGGGAGAATCACTGTTGCCTGGGTCAAAAAGGTAAGCATCACAATTATGTCAGAGTTTCCTTCTGAATCTTTACAAGTACCATGGATATCAGTGGAAAGGGTGGAAAAGCATAGAGGAATGTTTCTGTCCAAGGAAAAGAAAAGGCATGGGTCTTCAGGGCTTTCTTGCATGGAGACCTGGAGCAGACTCTTGACAGCTGATTATTTAGAGATGAGGCAAATGGGTCTACTAGAGGAGCTTCTCACAGATGGATCATATCTTGGAAGACCCCTGATCTAATCTGCATACATGAGGGTCTGCTCTGCCTGGCTCAGCTTGCTGCCATACAGTATTGCTCTGATAGAATGAAGGATCCCAGAGGAGTGCAATTGTGCCGTGAAGCTATATCCCAATCTAACATGGTTAGTCAGCAAAGGGTGTATGACCTGATTCGCCCATTTGCAGATCCACCACATGACTGTTATTGTCTGAAGCAACTTCAAAAAGTCCAGAGGACCAAAGATGATTCAGAGAATTGAGTGCTTTAATCAATGTAAGCACTTCTTTTATATTTGTGTTTGCATCCATCTTGGGTGTCCCATACACCTTGCATGATTATCCCTTGTCTGGGGCTTCTGTGATGACTTCCTGCTTTGGAACGGAGGTGGGGGGCAGACCTGAATTTAGGTATATTTTCCATCTCCAACAAGTAATTTCTTTACTGGCAAACCACAGGACTGGGATTTTAAAAGACAAGGGACATTAATGCAGGGACCAAAGACACTTCAGATACCATTGCATCTTTCTCACGTGGAGTATTGCCAGGATTATTCTGAGAATTATCGATACCATGAGCCCACAAATCCTGAGGTATTCCCTCACATTGACTGAAGTCTAAGTGGAAAACCATAGAAATAGACCTAGATATAGATCTAATTTTTCTGTGTAAGAAAAGCTCTCTGAACTGAAGTGTCCAGCTGATACCTCAGGAACTCAATTCTGTGTGAAGGAGTCAAAAATAACTTTTGAATGCTCTCTTGGAATCCTAATTTGTGTAAGAGAATTCTAATCCAAGTGAAAGATTTCTGATACTTTGTAAAAGACTCTGCAAAGATAGGTAAGTCTTCTAAACATGGAAAAAGAAAATGGATAATCTGTAGCCTGCAATGAGTTGTAACTGGAGCTAGACACTTTGTGAACACTCTTGGTGCAGTGGATAGTCCAAAGTGTAAGGCAGAAAACTGATAATGTGAGCCAGACACACACAATCTTAAACACCTGGAGTCTGGATGAAAAGGAACATAATGATAAATCTCTTCTAAATGTAGCGCTACCAGGAAAACTGAATGAAGAAGAAGAGGCAACAGGTTGTGAAGTCGCAGCATTTTGAAGTTATGCGTTACCACAAACAGGTCTAAGAAAGAAATAGATGCAGAACTGGCCTCCAAGCATCTTTCTCTCTTTGGCACTAAAAACATCCTTGAATAAAAATGTTTTCCAACTTGGGAAGAAAGAACTGGTTCTATAACTCTTTGAAACAGCATGTAAAGAAGGACAAGTGGAAATAAAATAGTCTGGTCTGGTAGATGAGGAATAACCTTCTGGCAATGAAGAATATCATCTCAGTGTCATCTATAGCCTTAGTGAATGATCCTCAAAACCCATTTGTCTGAAACTGTTGGTTGCCAAAGAGAAAAGTGGAGATTCAGGTTTATTGGAAGTGAAAATGGACTACCAGGGTGGGAAGAGGGAACAAGATCCCTTAAATAGTCAAACAGATTAATAAGACTGTCATTGGTTTTGGGGGTTCCTGAATTCTTTTTGGAACACCTTACATTTTGCCAAAAAATGGATGAAAGGTTAGCAAATCCCTTAGAAAATTTGAAAAGAAGAGCAGAAAAATCTAACTTGCCCCTTTCAATACACTTTTTGATAACCTCCACAGTAAAGGAACCAAAAAATGAACCTTTATCCAAAGGAGAAAACAAAATCTCATTATTCACATCCTCTAGGATAGTAATGAAAACACAGCCAGGCAATCCTCCTCAAAACTACCAGAGGCCATAACCCTGAAAGAATTATCAAATGAGTCATACACACACTGTAAACAGACAGCATTGACTAGTATAATAGAAGAAACTAAATAAGTTAAAGCAGATATTTCCTCACAAGAAATAACTGCAGACCAAACATTCCTCACAATTAGTCAGAATAAACATTAGCAAGTGTGGCTGAGAAATAAAAATTCTGAAAATCATAGTTGCAGAAGCATACTTTATTTTCTTGTACCCATCAATAATTGTTGGAATTAACTAACTGTTTAGTAGCATCAGGATTAACTAATGCTATAGATGCTGGGTCAGGTTTTAGAAGAGTGTATAAATGCTTTAAAAGACTGAGGAACTTTATACATCAGTCTCCCTTTATAGGTATAGCAGGTTGACTATCAGGAAAATGATAGTGTAAGACGCACATCATCCAAAGCTAACAGAACTGGAGTAACTGGTGAAGATTTCAGAAATTTCTTCTTAACAGCTCATAACATTTTTGAGGGACTGAGAAACCTCAGTGTATTCCCACTGAAAACACTGTCACATTTTGGAAATAGTCTCAAACAGAGAGGAACCTCAAAGGGAGAATCAGAAACTCAGCACTCATCTGAGTCTGAATCAGAAAATTGAGGAGAAACTAATATATGTCCCTTCATCTTCCTGTCCATATTCAAAATCGTGAATCTCTTTAGGAAAAGACATCATTCTTTAAGCAAAAACAATAAATAAAAAGGACCAAAGCCTGGATAAAACCCTGAGCCATACTTTTGCTAAGGAAATTTGAGGAGTAGATACAAGGTTAGATTTCTTTTTCTTATTGACAGAAAAAATGGGGCCAACAGTGTTAAACATGGCAGCAGCAGCAATTTCCTCAGGGATGAGCACAATATACTGACAAATGAGGGAAGCATTTTCCTTATTCCCTCTCCCAGAACCAACAAGAGTGCCTCTCTATTGCTCACGGAGGGGATATGAACAGCTGCAGATGTGGCTGTAGGTGTCTCAAATGAGGAATCCGGGATAAAAGAAGAGTGGTCTGAGATACAACAAATGGTTATAGCAGAGTCACCCACCTGCAGCTGAGGCAAATTACTAGCCTGCTGACTTGGTAAAAGCTTTTTGCTTAACTTTTCCTTTTTGTGGCTGAAAGAAAGAGCAACCATGGGACTGATAATTTATTCCACGGTCAAGCTAAAAATGGTGCCTCTTTCCCATGGAAAACAAGGAACAAAAGCCAGCAAAAATGTAAAGTCTTTAAAAGAAAAATTTTTCACAGAAAAAGCACTTAACACACTTAGTCAGCCCCCAAAAGTAAAATGAACAAAAATTCTCCAGAGAAAAAATGGTTTTCAATTACTTTAAACAACTTCTAAACTGACAGGAAAAAATGCGCTCTTATTTGAGTACAATACAGTCTCATGACAGTTCATTAAAACACAAACTCAGCTTTAAAATATCTTTCCTGAATAGGAAATGATTATTAAACAAATATTTTTTTTTAAATGGAAGGTATTCCCCCAAAGGGAACATATAGGCTGAGCAAATGAGCAGCATAAGCCCGACCGTCGATCAAAAAAAAAAGCCATAGAGGAGAATGCTCTTTAGTATCAGAAAACCTCAAAAGGTCTTGACACTCAGTCCTGTCTTCTTATAGTTAGCTCAGCTCAAGCTAACTAATGGTTTGGACATGTGGAAGGTACCCTGAAGATTTGGAAGCTGTCCAGCTGTTATAGCCTATGCTGGGTATAACATATATAACTTAGGCTACTGCAGCAGTGATCAGTATGAAGAACATCTTCAGAGCTCAGCGTAAGAAGCTTAAAACACAATCCAGTCTGTTTATAATACATGATCCCCTCCAGGTAGTGACACAATATGAAGAAATTTAGACAACTCTGTCAAATATGGCTGCCCTATGACTTGTTGAATTGCACTTGAAGATTTCTGGAATACCAACACAAATTTTGTACTTAAAACACCTGAGCACTTGGAAACATTATTCATAATGTTGCTATAACTCCACTGTTACTATAAATGTAAAGCTTTTGCCACACGTCCCCACTCAGGCATAGTAGAAAAGCTAAATAAACTGGGAATAAACCTCTGTCACCCACTACATTGCCAACTGTCTCACAGATATGATGCAGATAAGCAGAACAGGGGAATTACCTCCACAAAGAAATTATTCAACAGTGTAATCCATAGTGTTCTGTGCTGGGACCTCTCCTGTTTGGCATCTACATTTCTGAAGTAAAAGCCAATACCAAAGGGCTCTGGCTGACTAACTTTTAAGATGTCTGCAAGCTAGCAGCAGTCATTGAATCCCCAGATAACTTAGCCAACCTTCAAGAAGGTTTTTCTCAAATAAATAACTGGTGTCAAAGTCATGGCCTGAAACTAAATGCCAAAAAATATTATTTTATCCTTTTTGAAGTCATCTGTCCCAGGGAATTACCACATTGAGAATACAGCCCTAAGAGTTAACCAAGTTGTTTGGAATTTGGGAACTTATGTGGACAAAGACCTAACTTTTGTCTAACATGTGGCTATTATTGCAAGAAAGTCCTTTTATATTGCACTACTTCCAAAAAAAGGATTGTGTCAAGATCTAGGGATGTCATTGTCTCCCTTTATTCAGCTCTCATTAAGCCAGTTGTTGAATGTAATGTCTCCTTTGGCATGTATCTGTCCAGAAACATGCAACATCTGGAACACCCACAGAGATACCTTACTAAAAGGATACAAGGCCTAAACAACATGTCCTACATGAGCAGACTCGTAGCCCTGTCACTATACTCTATCCTGCAGACTGCTAAGAGGTGACCTGTGTTTGGCATACAAGGCATCCTCTGAACCATTACTGATGGATTTACTGCACATCAGCAAGTCAAATGGCATCAGAAATACTCGATCTAGGGATCTAAATCTATTCTGCAACATCAACAGAACAGTTTGAAGGGCCAGGTATATTTCGCAGAGGATACCGCTGCTATAAAACAGACTCCCCATCCACATAAGACAAAGTTCATCCCTGTCCATTTTCAATTGCAACTTAGATCTTTGGATGGAACTCAAAAAATTTAATCCAGGACTGCCACTTGTGTTACTGATGGACAGATGCATCTCTTAAATGAATTATACCATACATGGGTCCCCTCAAATTATCTATGGTATGATCCCAGTTATTCTCATTAGGGGTAATGTATAATTATCAACCATGGTAAGGGTAAGGCCAGTCCATAATAAATTAGGATGGATTATTTCAAACACAGGGAATTTGCTAGGCTTAAAATGGCTCACTAGGCAGCTAACCTTGTACTTACCTATGAAACTAGGAACCTATAATTGCAACTCACTGTATCTACCGTTTCAATCACTGTAAGTATATAGATTTTGATCATCTCCATGCCTAGCTTTGATTAATGCCACACCCAAGCATTATGCCATCATGACATCAGGTTGTAAGGGGAAACAGCACACGGTGACACTTAAGGCTGCCTTAATCCCATTTATGCTTACTGCAGCATTTTGGAATGATTAATTTATTAATTTATTATTTGTTTATGAAAGCTCCATTCAAACCTTCACACTGAATCATGATTTGTGGTTAAAGGTAATGTAGTTTAACACCAGCATGTTTTGGGAGATTTTTTTTTTTTTTTTTTTATAGTTCTACTTATGTCAGCCATGATGGTGCAGCAGTTAGCATTGTTGCTTCACAGCAAGAGGTCATCTGGTTTGATTCTCGGTTGGAGCACCTTCTGTGTGGAGTCTGCATGCCCTCCCTGCAGTCGAGTGAGTTTTAAAGACCTGCAGGTAGGTGTGTGTGTGTGTGTGTGTGTGTGTGTGTGTGTGTGTGTGTGTGTGTGTGTGTGTGTGTGTGTGTGTGTGTGTGTGTGTGTGTGTGTGTGTGTGTGTGTGTGTGTGTGTGTGTGTGTATGTGTGTGTGTGCCTTCTGTGAAGGTTGGGCACTGGGCTGGCAGCTCTACATTGTAAAAACTCCACCGCCAATCAATCTGCGGACCAGTGATCTGCTGTGGCGACCCCTAACTGGGAAAAGCCAAAGACATTGCTTTTTACCCGTAGTTCTACCTATGTAGCTGACTCAGTTATTTTTATATAACAGCAGTTCATGGCAATGTACAGAACAACTATAAAACAATATATGCATACTAAGAATTCAGTGGGCAACATGCTCCTTCAAAGGAAAGATATCTGAAGTGTGCTTCTTCTCTAACCAAGGATTATATGTTCATAGGTTCAAGTCTAGCCCAGCCAGTAATCCCACCCATTTCCCAACACATGTATTAATACCAGACTTAGACCTTGCCATAAGGGCTGGAGAGGTCACACCAAAGTATACTTATGATTACTCTTCTAGTCTTTCAGGTTATGATTAGAAAATGTTGTGGAGCTACTCTGCTTAACCGATAAGGGGAGTCTATTTCATAAAAGAAGCATCATGTGAAAGATAGCAATCCTGCCAACAAGTCCTATTTATGGTTTGGTGGAGGTTTTGGACTATTGATTGGGTATTTATGGTGGTATTAGTTTTGTGAATAGGTAAAAGTTTTCTAAGGACCAAGTCTTACAAGGCTCTGTAGGCAAGGCAGAGAGCTCTTCTCAGTAGTCAGGAAGAAATGATAATGAGTGAGAACACTTTAAGGTAGTCAAGGTAACTCAAGGAGGACATGCCCTTCATTTTATTTTTTATGGTAAGGAAATGCTGCAGTCACTTGAGTTGGCCCATATACTTTGTCAAGTACATTAATTTTTAAAAGCTCTGATGAAGTCTGTTATAGCGACAAAAGTGCTTCTGTTATTTTATTTTAAGAAATTATATGGTGCTTAACCTAGTGTAATATGAATGTATTTGTACATTTCATCATGGGCTTGGTTGGCTTTAATAATGTGTACCACACTGTTTGCTTCCTTGATGCACAATGTGAACTAGTCCTTTGCCAAGTACATACCAAAGAGGGTATTATATTCTATTAATGGTCTGATAAGAGAGGAGTTGGGGAAGACGATGATTTCTTGTTGCTAGAAGATATATGACTTTCCTGATTAGTCTGGCTATGTAAAAGGATTTCTTAACAACAGTGGTCGCATGGTGATCAAATGATAGTTCATTGTCAATGAAGGTAACCAAGTCCCTAATGACTGCATCAAATTTTAGGGCAATGCCATCTATGTGATAGGAGCAGGAGTGTCTGGGTTTGCCATTGGACACAGTGTGATCCAAACACTACTTTTTAGTATGAGTTAAGCTCTCCTGGAAAATATGTGGGTCACCTGGGGTATTTATAACCTCTCCAAGTTTCCAGTCATTGGCGAACTCCATTTAAAAGCCTTTGGTATCTGATTTAATGTCAGAGACAGATATCAAAGAGAAGTTGTCCCAGGACTGATGCTTGAGGGACACCACTCTTACAGTTGAGAGTATGCCTGCAACACTAGCAGAATGGGTTCTCTCGGTGAGATACTTTATTATTTAGTGGGTAGCATAGGGGGTTACATTTAACTGGATTATAATTTCAATGATATCTGAGTGTGGAATGGCAATGAAAGCTTTGGCCAAGTCCAGGTATGCCATGTGAACTGATTTTCCTGTATATAATGCCTTAGTGACATGTTCAAAATAGCCTGTCAGGTTCAAGAGGCAAGATCTGACTTTAGCGAGCCCAAATTGGTTTGGGTCTAGGTTTTAATGACTGCCTATGTCTTTGTTTTTGAGTTCAGTAATGATATGCTTCATTGACTTACAGATAAGGCTAATGAGCTTAATAGGTCTATAATTGCTCTGGTTAGTCAGGGTCCCTCTTTGTGGAGTGGGATGACTACAGCAGTTCTCCACACATCTGGCATAACTCCAGTAGACAGGATAAGATTAAATAGATGTAATAAGTAGTCAACTAGGCAGCACTTAGTGATGTCAAGAAAGACAACCTGGCACATTGTTAGGACCCATGGAGCCATTGTTTTTAGCCATGAAAAGAACATTTAGGACTTGTCCGGAGGTAATTGGAAGTGTTATACACATGAAGATATGCTGTGAGTAAGCTGAGGGTGATAGTGGGTAAAGTTTGAACTGAATTTGTCTGTTAATATCTTGGCAATGTTTTCAGGTATGTGATGTTATTTTACATTAGCTCAGAGCATTGTTGTTTATTATTTCTTAGGTTCACATAGCTGAAGAAAGCATTGTGGTTAATATCATGTGTGACGATATGCAGTTTATACTTGGTCTTGGAAGATTGTATTTTGTTTCTAAGTTCTTTGTTGATCATTTTGATCTGTTCCCTACTTGATGGGGTGTTAAGCTTTATTTTATGGGTTAAGAGTTTCTGTCTCCTGTTGTACAATTTGTTGATGCTGAGGTTCCACCAAATGGGCTTCTTAAATGTGGCACTATATTTAGGCCTAATGGAGACTGAGTGTCTCACTTCTAGCTTGGAGGTGAGCAGAGAATTTAGCAGTGAAAAATGCAGCATGTGAAGCAGAGTAATCTAGGTGAGGAGGGTATTTGGAGTGGATTTGAGCATAGAGGGTTTTATTTGTAAGAATCATGTCTACTGTTTTAAAGCCTCTCATTGGAATTTGGACTGTTTGGCCCAGTGAGTTGTTATTAATTAAATCCAGAAATCCAGGAATCTCTGTGCATACTTGCTTTTGGTAATATAGGTTCCCCAGATAATACAGCAATAGTTGAAGTCCCCCAAGAGGATAGTGTTAGGTTCTATGATGAGGGATGTTAGCTTGTTAAGAGATGCCTCATGGTCTACTGGTGTCAAAGATGGTGTGCAGTAGTTGACTGCTATAAGGAATTTGGTTTTGTTTACCATGATAAGAATGTGGAAGAGTTCTAGGTCATTGTTCTGCATTATCAGTCTACAGCTGAAATGGTTTCTTAGGCACACAGATATGCCACAACTAGCTACAATGTCTAATTTGGTGTCTGGTCTGAAATAGTGGTAGGCATTAAAACCCTGCACTGTGTGTGTGTGTGTGTGTGGGGTAAATTATTTTTTATTTGCATTGCAGCATCATTCTTGTTGATGACTGGATACTATTCAACACTAGTTTCACTTTCCAGATGCGTATTTAGAGATTTCCATCATGTCCCCCTTAATGTGATGTAAGGAAGAGGGTTTCAAGTCGTTCATTCTAATGTGTCCAATGATCAGGTCATATGTGTACCTGGGATAAAGAGACTAGAGGGCTTTAATGAAGCTACATATAATAGCAGCTGAGAGGAAGCTGCTACCATGTTCATGCTCAGCATGCTGAGAGGAGCACTGGAGTGACTAACTATGGCATCACCTAGAATTGGGACATTGCCAGATGAACTAGTTTAATCTTAGTCCCTTAAAGGGCTTCTGCATACCAGTTATGTGACCACTGTTAGTTTGTATAGCTCCGAGAGTGACAGAGTGAGCTTTATTTGAATGTGAGCTATTCATGCTGAGTTATGTGGAGGAGATAAATCTGAGGGTTTAGGCTGATGCTTAGTTTTTGGAGTACTAGGAGGCTTAGGTAAAGATGGTTTAAAATGTAAGATTTTCACTTTTCTGTAATTTTTTTCAGCACTTAATTCACATTAGTTTAAATTCTCTGTGAGTGCTCTGTTAATGTTTACCACTCACTTCATAACTTCCTACTTAATTATTCCCCTTTCCTGCCTACCCAGAGGCACCTATCTTAACAAGAAACTTCCCTTTAGTGCCTCCTGTGTTGCTTTGTTGTCTTTCTGTACCCTTCTACACTTTATCTTTCTATCACCACTAGGCATTGTTAATCCCACCACATTCACAAATGATGTTTGCCATCAGATCCCTGGAGTTTACCCACTTTCCTTCATCTCATCCCTCTTTCCCTCATTTCATCCATCCTGAACTACCTCATGTTTGCCTGTCCTGTATCGATCTACAGGTTTATACCCAGTATTTTGACATTGTGGACAAAGAATCTTCCCCTGTACAGGTGGCCGTGGTGAAATTCCCAGAGTATCAGTTGCCTGAAGGAAAAGACAGAGCATAATGTCAGTCACGGTTTTCCTAGGAAATCATTGTGTCTGTGACTTAGTATGTACCAAACAATGATTCCTTTCTTTTGGTAGATTTCTCTCTTCAAATTAGTGCAACAGTGGAGTTGATCTGTATAAGTTTGGGGTTAAAGTTAATGTTTTCATATTTCTATGTTTTGAGCATTATTTTTTTTTTGCATCTCTGATCCTATGGGTTGTTCAGCTCAGCCATGCAGAGTAAAACCCAAACATATTCCTCTCCTGTAAATTACCTCCCTGGATTCACTTATGGTTTCAATGTTCTTTAAAACCAGTCATCTTCCATAACGGCTTCTCTTACTAACTCAGATGCATCGCACAGTTATATCCTGAAATCTCCTCTTCTGTCTTCTTTATCATTAATAATCATTAAACTTCTGGAAAAACAAACTATACACAGATGATATTTATGTTGTGAAATCCTGTGATGACATGCATGACATAGTTGCATCCAGATCTACAGACCATAAGGGCATTATACCAATTGTATTGTCTGCTGAAAATAAATGAAAAGAAAAAGATTTGTGCTATCCTTCAAATGATAGCGGTATTTTTTTTTTTCGAATAATCACAGCACAGTTTTATCCCAATCTGTCCTCCTGTTGTTATTACGCAGAACAAATATTTGTTAAGATTGATGAGCAGTGCAACACCTTTGCAGTATTCAGAGCCTATATCCATTTGAATGCTCAATTGTGTAAGAATGTACTACCATTCCACACGCTATGTATATTATATTATCTTGAATCACAACTTTTTCTGAATGTCAAACTCTGTAAAATAAGTGATTATTTTCCCCTTGTTCTTTACTCAGAAAGAAGTACGTATATCACATCCTGAACTGACTTGTCTGCTGTCCAGTCTTGTGTAGTCCTATTTGCATGTCAGAGCATTCATTTTTTTTTCAAACTTCTGCTTCAAGCACATTTTGTTAGTGTCATTACGCGTAATCCCAAAACAGACCTTGATGTCTTCTTAGACCAGCTCACAGCTGGCGATGTTTTTATCAGCTCCATAGTATAAAGGGATGACACCTGGTACAAGCAGCATATGTTTGTTTAGCTAGTGGTCTAGTCACAAATGGGGACAGAGGAATAATGAGGCTATACCTGCTTATCTCTATCTCTGGGGAGGAGTAGATATGATGGGGCATGCTGAGTATCTGCTTATGCTGGAAATCATAAGACATACTGAATCAATGCTACCTTATAGCTTGTAGGTGGGCAGTGAGGTGATCATCATCTCAAAGTCAGCTGATTCTCATATGGCCTGAAAAAATACACTTGGGAGACATAACCTACAAAGTTAAATAACTGGCTGTAGTTTGATAGCTCTGGAAATATCCTGTCTTCTCCCAGTCAATGCCTTTCTGTCTGCAGAGCCAGGATCTGCTCAACAAAAGTTCACATGACTGTGTGCCCCAGTAGTGCTGGCCTCCAAAGAGAACTGAGCAATTGGATTTGGTAAGGGGTCTATGTTAGCAGTGGCTGATCCTGCTGTCAGTCCAAAGAAAACAAGCCACTACAAAAAGAAAATAGTAAACATAAAAGCTTTTTTTGTGTCTTGTAACAATGTCTATAAAAGCTTTTCTACCTTGCCTTCCTTTCTGTGTTAGACAATTTGCCCATGTCTACCTTTGAACCACAAAACACTTGACTTAATGCTGATAATTTGATTATTGCTGCTGCTGCAGCCTTAGCTACAGTGGATATAAAAAGTGTACACACCCCTGTTAAAATGCAAGGTTTTTGTAATATACAAATATGAGACCACAATAAATCATTTCAAAACTTTTTCCACTTTTAATGTGACCTATAACATGTACAATTCAATTGAAGAATAAACAAATCTGTTAGGGGAATAAATATAAAAAATAAAAAACATACAATAAGCTAATTACATAAGTGTGCACACCCTTAAACTAATACTTTGTTGATGTACATTTTGATTTAATTATAGCATTCAGTCTTCTTAGGTACACACCTGCTATCAATTAAAGAGACTCTGATTAACCCCGAATAAAGTTCAGCTGTCCTAGTAGGATTTTCCTGACATTTACTCAGTTGCCTGCTACAGCAAAAGCCATGGTTCACAGAGAGCTTACAAAGCATCAAAGGGATCTCATTGCTGAAAGGTATCAGTCAGGAGAAGGGTACAAAAAAATTTCCACAGCATTGGATATACCATGGAACACAGTGAAGACAGTCATCAAAAAGTGGAGAAAATATGGGACAACAGTGATGTTGCAAAGAGCTGGACATCCCTCCAAAACTGATGAAAAGACAAGATGAAAACTGGTCAGGGAGGGTGCCAAGAGACCTACAGAATCACTGAAGGAGCTGCAGGAATTTCTGGCAAGAACTGGTTGTGTACTACATGTGACACCAATCTCCCATATTCTCCATATGTCTGGGCTATGGGGTAGGGTTGCAAGATGGAAGCATTTTCTTACACAGAAAAATATCCAGGCCCAGCTAACATTTGCAAAACAATACATAAAGTCTCCAAAAGCATGTGGGAAAATGTGTTATGGTTTGATGAGACCAAGGTTGAACTTTTTGGCCACAATTCCAAAAGGTGCTTTTGGCACAAAAACAACACTTCAATACCTAAAGAACACCATCCCCATGGTGAAGCATGGTGGTGGCAGTATCATGCTTTCGGTTTGCTTTTCTTCAGCTGGAAATGGGGCTTTAGTCAAGGTGGAGGGAATTATGAACAATTCCAAATACCAGTCTGTTTTGGCCCAAAACCTTCAGGTGTCTGCTATAAAGCTGAAAATGAAGAGGAATTTCACCTTTCAACACGACAGTGACCCCAGGCATACATCCAAATCAACAAAAGAATGGCTTCACCAGAAGAAAATTAAAGTTTTGGAATGGCCCAGCCAGAGCCCAGACCTAAATCCAATAGAAAATCTGTGGGTTGACCTGAAGAGGGTTGTGCACAAGAGATGCCCTCACAATCTGAGAGATTTGGAGTGCTTTTGTAAGGAAGAGTGGGCAAGTATTGCCAAGTCGAGATGTGCCATGCTGAATAACTCCTACCCAAGAAGACTGAATGCTGTAATTAAATCAAAAGGTGCTTCAACAAAGTATTAGCTTAAGGGTGTGCACACTTATGCAACTAGCGTATTGTACGTTTTTTATTTTTTTATATTTTTTTCCCATAACAGATTTGTTTGTTTTTCAATTGAATTGTACAGGTTATAGGCCACATTAAAGGTGGGAAACGTTTTGAAATGATTTATTGTGGTCTTATTTTTTTATACTCACAAAAACCTGGCAGGTTAATAGGGGTGTGTACACTTTTTATATCCACTGTATATGAGTTATATTCTGCCTAAGATATAAAAGCAGGTCATCTTTCAAAGTTTCAGCTCACCTTCTATGTGCCCTGACTACTGATCGATAAAGCAGGGCTGTAGAAAATCAATAGTCTGGGCACCAGGCCTTTCAGAGCTTTCCTGGCTCAGAAAATGGCTCCTCTGGTGGGTTTATGAGGATTGATGATCAGCTAACATTACTCCATTGCCGAGTAGATAGGTTCTCTTTAGGGAAAAGCCTTCCACAACTTATTTTAGAATAAAACAATACTTTCTTTACAGACATTATTTTATGTTAGGATTTTTTTTTGATTGGCTTGTCATGTGACTTTTTAGTCAGCTGGAAGTCTGTGGTTCTAGTTTTACATTTAATATAACACTTGATAACTTTAGCTGTTTTTTTATTTATTTTTTTTCTTAAGAAAACTGTTTATAACTTGCTTCTTTATCGTATCTCAACATAACAAACTTCTGTCACTCAATATTTTAACCTTACATCTATCACTTATTTCTCTATCGGTTTAATATTCGGATCCTGACTACTTTACTCTCTAATACTAACTACCAAAGGTACAGCTTTCACTGCCTAATACTTCCTTCATCCTCCATGTCTTTCCTCCTCCATTGCTTCTTATTTTTCACTATTTTTATACACCTTTTACTACCTTTAAAAGAAAAAATATATTTTATTCAAGTTTATTAAGCAATGTCATTTTAGCTCTTTAGATCAGTCTTTTTAATTGTTGTACTACACCTGTATTGAACTGTAATTTTATACCATGTACTATTTCTGTAAAGCACATGCCTCTATTGTATACTATTCTACTGTATTGTATTGCAATGCACCTTTTTATTATTCTTTTCTCCCTGGGCCTCTGCTGACAAAGAATTATTTCCCGATAAACAAATACATAAATAAATACATCAATCAAAATAAAAAATCCCAACCTGGAAGGTAAATGCTGAAAGCAACTGATGTAAAAAATCTTTTATTGCAAAACAGATACAGAAGTGAGTGCTTTCGCGGTCAAACAAACCGCTTCATCGAACATAGTTACAATAAAAAACAGAGCATCCTTATATACATACTCCCCAACAGCCAATTAATCAATAAAATTCTCTCCAAAAACACAGTTAAAAAGCCAATTAATAAAAAGCAGGTTAAAGCAACAGCTACTTACATACAGCATAAAAATCCACACAGATATATGTTTATACATTGTTTAACCTTTTCATTTAAGTTTCTTCATCCTTAAACCTGATTTAATAGCGACTGAATCATTAAGCCCCATATATCTATGTGCCCCAAGTTTCAGGATCCACTCTAGTTCAATATTTTCAGTGTTGTAACTAATGGGTCCTAATCTGCCATTGTCATGTATAACAGATAAAACTTGAAATAAAAAAAGTGTGCTCCCTTCCTAATTGTAGAATGTGCTTTGCAAGTGCACTAAATAATTCACCTCTCCTAGTGCAATAATCATGGTCCCGAATCTTATCTCTCAGTCTCTTATTAGTCTTACCAACGTAAAAATTAAAACATTTGACACAGTGTGCAACATAAACCAAATTAGCCGTGTTGCAGTTAGCTGACGGACGTAACTCCCAAAGTTTTCCAGTGACAGGATGCTTAGAAAATCTTGATTCAACCACAAATGAACAATATGGACAAGATCTACATTTCAGTGTCCCTCCCAAAGGTATAGATGCTGTACATAATACTGTATTTGTGGACTGAGGTAAGTGCATGTTCTGCTTGGTACAATGTTTTTGTGGTAAATACCTGACTGTTTTGATGCTTTTTGACTAAAACTGGCAGTTTTACCTTGTTGTTCAGGCTTCATTCTTGGCTATAGTGAGAAACAACATACTGGATCTTTGGTTCTTCCTTCCTCTGGCAACAAAAAGAATAAAAAAACTTCCAAACAGCCTTTGTCCCTTCTGCCATCTACTGAACTGCCTCAGCCACAGACAGGCATATTTGCCACTCATCTTCTTTCTAGGTTTCCTTTGATGTAATCCGTTTAGCCACCATGGACTGGGGGCTATTGGAGTATCTTAACTAGGCATTTGAGAACCACTCTTGTTGATTTCAGAGGAAGCAGTGAGAAATGCTTCTATATCTAGCTGTACTGCAATGTCTGTTCCCAGGGGCCATGTCTCAGACCAGAGTCTATTTGTTTCTACGCAGATTCTTGTTAAGAAGAAGAAGACTTTTATAATAGGTTCATAGGAGGTTACTTGCCTAATGGCCCTAGAGCCTTTACAAGCCAAGCCATGTAAAAACCCAAGTACCCTTATTGACCATATTTAGATGGTCATTGTTAGCAGAGTGATTTTATGATCAGCACTGACTGCCCCTGTCCGTGAGGGACATAGGTACCACCACAGGATGAATTTATGGTCATCCATCCAGTTGTCAAGGGTGTGCTGGAATAGAACCTCTCCTGTCTCTGTTACTTTACACAGGAATGATTTATTGAGTTTAGCTCAAGGCTTAGCCCAGACTCTTGATCCTTCCATTATGGATGTTCTCAAAAGAAAAGGGAATCCTTTTTATGAAGATTCCCAGGGTGGAGAACAGGAAAATGATTGTGAGTGAATAACTTTTATTTATTCCTTGTGGGTAACTGATTCTGAATCTGAGGAGAATGTCTTCTGATTGTCCCTTGGAAGGATTTTCTTTTTCTGAAACCATATCTAGGATGAGCCAATTGTTTCAGTGGAAACATAATGACAATATAGTGTCTTTGAAAAAATATTACGAGTAATTACAGTTGGAATTTCTTTAACCCACTCTTTTGCCTCCTTTTCTTTCAGCACTGGAGAATGCTTTTATTACAGCATGTAACTTGCTTGACAGCCAATCTGCAACCCCTAAGAAAACAGCAAAACTGCACAATGTTTGTCAGTCTTGCAAGTTTTTATTTTTTAATCTGAGACCCTTTTTGTGGAAGATCCATCAGCAGCTAAAAATGTGGTAAATGCCAATCCCTGCTCTCCGCACCTACCCCCAGTAAGGACAGGACAGTCTTTGACAGATTTGGGAAAAATGTGTATTCCTCTTCTACATGTATTTTAAGGATTTTTAACTATCAAGCTTACATGTTTGTGTTTGCATGTTTTAATTGTGAATATGAGGAACATTATAGTCACTTTTTCTTCTTTAGAGAAAAAAAATCTTCTTTGAATATACACAGATTACTTTCCCTCAAGTAACTAAACATACTTTGAAGTGTACTTTTGACTCAGCTGGTGCCTCTTCCAGAGTAGCAGCCACTGGAACTGTTATGAGAAGATTTGCAGGTTACATTCTCAAAATTTACCTGAAGGTGTAAAAGCCACAATTTTGAAATCTCTCCTTCATTTTGGACAAACTGCTGCTGAGGTCCTATAAAGTGTGATGATTGATAGAAACTGATTCAAAGTGTTACTCAAGTTTTTCCTTCTTTCCTTCTCCAAATTTTCTAAATGTTTCATACCTAATTCATGATATTTTTTATAAAAAGCAAATTAAGTAGACTTAATTTTAAGTTGAATGTCTGCTTGCCAGAAGTTCAAGGATCATAGGTTCAGGTAGCTATTAGGCTATCGGACCAAGGGCCTGCATAAGCCTAGCCAACAAGGTTCCCTGGCTTACGCCACCCAGGAAAGTTATTTTCCTATGCCACTGTTGAGCAGAGACACAGAAGTGATCCCCGGGATGTATTTCCTATTTCCCATCCACTCATCAAGATTTTTCTTGAAGAGTGCTAATGACATAGATTGGGTAGCCTGTTCCAGAGTATGGGAAGTCTCTGGGACAGGAATCTATCCCTCCAGCATGTCCTGTTTATTGTGGTGACAAGGTTTAGGTCCCTAGAGCGTGTAGCTTGGAGGGCTTGGGATTTCTTTAGATGTAGCATGTCCAACAGCTCTGGGTTTGACATAGCTTTATATGTTAGGCAGAGATCACCTCGGAGTAGGCGATATGCTATGGAGTTAAGCTGGAGTTTTTTGAGGCAGTCAGTGTAGGGCATTTGTTTGAGGCCAGTAATCCTGTTTCTGAGGTACTTCTGTGGCCTTTCCAGCTGCTGCAGATGTCTTGTGAGCTACATTCCAAAAGGGGCGTTGTACTCTATAATGGGTCTAATGAGTGTCGAATAGAGGGGAACAATGACCTCTTATTTCCTGGATGAGAACCCTTTTATGATGAGGTGCGCCATGTAGAAGGACTTCCTGACTACTGTGGTGATGTGACTATCAAAGGAGAGACTACTGTCCACCTGGGTTCCAAGGTCTCTTATCACACATTCGGTGTTAATCAATGGCAGGAAGCCTCCAAAAAAAAAAAAAAAAAAAAAAGGCGAACCTCTCAGAAACCAGGACAGCCCAACAAGTTAGAATGAATATTTTCAAATGCAACTTCCCCTTCCCATTCTGACAAACTTTTAAATCTCCACCAAAATCTGACTCCCCATTTCTCTTTGGAAACAGAAACAGACAGGTTCTGAGGGTTGTCCCTTATGGATACAGATAACAATGAGTCTCTCCCTCCTTTTCAGGGGATTCCTCATTATCCTCTAGGTTAATCTCCATTTTACCCCTCTGTCATTCAGCATCTGCTGTCTAAGGGTGTCATAAAACCTCTTGCACCTTCTCTGAAAGGGAAAGGATTTTACTTAAAATGCTTCTGCCATCTAAAAAGAAGCCTCTTGGTGACCGATCCTTCCTCAATCAGTTTTTGAAAGTCCCAGAGTTCAAAAGGTATAATTTTACAACATGTTACCTCTTATTCCACATTTCAGTTTTAAGGTAACACTAGGCTTAAAGATTGCTTATCATATCCCTAGATCCACAGATTTCATTTTTTTTAAAGTTTCCTGTGCCAGGATTATACTGTCATTTCTTTGAATTATCATTTGGGTTATCCCCTGCTCCAAAGGTATTCACAAAATATCTAGCTCCAGTGATAACCTAATGCAGACTGCAAGGTTCATAGGTTCATAGGTAGGTACTGGGCTATCTGCCCGAAGGCATATATTAGCCCAGCCACATTGTTTGGTATTCACTGCCCCTTTGGTTAGTTCCCTAGGCCCTTGATCTAGCAGCTGATTACCTTGGCCCCTATCTAGTAGAGCTGTTGGTATGATCCCTGGTGTGAACTCTCTGTTACCCATCCACTCGTCAAGGTTCCTCTTGAAGAGTGATAGTGAGGGGCTCTGTCTTATGTAGATCAGGACCTTGTACCATAGCAAGGGAAGTTTTTGTAGAGAATCTATCCCTCCAGCATGTTCTATTCATTGTTGTGCTGAGGTTTATATCCCTAGAGCGTGTAGCTCAAGTAGATTTGGTTTTGCTAAGATGGAGCATGTTCAACAGTTCTGGGTTGGACATGGCTCTGTATGTTAGACAGAGATCGCTTCAGAGAAGGCGTTATGCAACAGAGGAAAGCCTTAGTTTTTTTCAATCGTGCTGCATAGGGCAACTGCTTGAGGCCAGTAATCCTCTTAGTGAGGTACCTCTGTGGTCTCTCCAGCTGCAGGAGATGCCTAGCCAGGTACATTCCAATTGGTGCATTGTACTCAATAATGGGTCTGATGAGGAAAGAGTAGAGGGGCTCCACTACATCCTTAGATCTTGATGCGAACCCTTTCATGATCAGATGGGTCACATAGAAGGATTTTCTAACCACCTTGGTAACATGGTTATCAAAGGAAAACTGACTATCTACTTGGGTTCCTAGATCCCTTATTACTTCTTCAGATTTCAGGGGGTTACCTCCTATGTGGTAGTTCGCTGGTACTATGTTTTTTCCAAAGGGGATTACTACGCATTTTTTAGCATTTAGCTTGAGACCATGGCTTTGACACCATGCATCAGTCTCATTAAAGCCCTTCTGGAGGATATTCATGTTGGCCGGAGACTCTATTATAGCACACAGTTTGCAGTCGTCCGCAAACTTGGTCAGCCACAGACCTTCAGTGCTTGCCTGTACTTCTGAGAAGTATATGCCAAACAGGAGTGGCCCCAGGACAGAGCCCTGAGGCACACCACTCTTTACTGGTCTGGATTCGGACATAGATCCCGCTACTCTTACTTTGTGGGATCTGTCTGAGAGCCAGTTTGCGATCCATCTTGTGACGTAAGGGTTTATGCCCAGGTTGGTGAGTTTATCAATAATACCCGAATGGGGAATGGTATCAAATGCTTTAGCAAGGTCAAGGTAAGCCATGTGTACCTCCTTTCCCTTATCTATAGCCTGAGTAACTGTCTCAAAGAAGTCCATCAGGTTCAGGAGGCATGATCTGCCCTATTTACATTTTCCATATTTAGATTACCTGCTTTGGTGGCGAGACCAGTTTTATATGGATGCAGGTCTCAAATTCTCCTTTTCAGTTCCAACACAGTCTGTAATAACTGATACCTCAAACTTTAGAAGAGCCATGTCCCTGGGGATAAAGTGAAATGTCTTTGGAACAAAAAAGAACTATTCACATAAACATTATTGAGATGTTTGCAGTTATAAATTTACTCAACTCTCACAATCATCTGTGGTACCCTGGGGCACTATCAGTGATTACAGACAACACCATTATGATGTGGTACATAAAAAAGGAGGGAGACTCTAGTTCTTAGTTTCATACAGGTTAGTCATGGTAGCCTAAGATATAGCAATTCTGCACAATCTCACTCTCCAGGTGTCCTACATACCATCAGACCAAAACATAGTGGCAAAGAAGGTCAGCAGGACTAAGCAGGCTCTCATGAATGGAAACTAAATTGGGGGTCTACCAGGAATTAGTCCATCTGTGTGGAACACCTCAGATAGAGCTTTTCACCTTCATTCACAACAAACAACTGTCAACATTTCCTTCAGGATTCCTTGCATGCAGGTCAGTAAAAAAATTTATCATTTCCTTGGGCACGGATGTCCTTTATTGCTTTCCACCCTTTCCTCTAGTATCCATGGTCATTCTAAAGATTCAGAAGCACTCTCCAAAGATCACTGTCATGGCTCCCTTCTAGACCAGGCAACAGTGGCTCTGTCTTCCTTTGGAAATGGCTAAGGGTAGTTATCATGATTTTCCTCATAGACTGGACCAATTCACACAGGACATGGGTTGCTTGATATACACCAACTTGAAACAACCTTAACTAACTGTTTGGATGGTAGACTCTTGGTATTTTTTAGGCACCTATCCTCTGAGGACATGCAGCAGGTATTGAAGGAGGCAAAGAAACCTTCTACTAGGAAAGTGTGTATTCAAAAATGGAAATCAAAACAAGAACCAGAACCCTTTAAGACTAACATTTCTCTGGTTCTACAATATTTGTGTGAGTTATTGCTCTCTGGCCTTTCTTACCCCCCCCCCCCTAAGATTCATTTGCCAGCCCTTTCAGCATATTTGCCTGTGGACTTCCCCTCTTTTAATGCATTCCCACGTCAAGATCTTTTTGAAAGGGGTTTTGCACACATATTCACCTATAAAACAGGTGGTTGTTTCTTGGAATTTTAGTTTTGTTTTGAAAAAAAATCATTCTTGCTCCTTTTGTGCAGCTCATTGGGCTGAGTTGAGGTTCTTACCATTTTAAAACAGTTTTACTGATTGGTCTGACTTCTGCAAGAAGAGTGTCAGAGATTCAAACTCCCTTGGTGGATTAACCTTATCTCATTTTTTCACAAAGATTGGGTTTCTTTAAGAATTAGTTCTAAATTTATGCCTAAAATGGTATCTTAAATTCAGTTTAATCCACTTGAAATGTCTGCAGAAATCTAAGATACTACCTTGAGCAGACTAAAACCTTCAGAAATTCTGATCAGTTATTCATTTCCCATGAAGGTTAGAAAAAATGCAAACTTGTATCATGGTAGAGCATTTTAAAATGGCTGTCCCATGCTGTCTCTTTTTATTATTCTCACCATAGCAAGTTAATCCCAAGCAAAGCCAAGGACTTAAAGTATTTCATAGGCAGCAAAACGGTCCACTGTACATACTTCTATAAAACACTACAAACTAGGCTCCTTTTCCAGTTGTAGAACAGGCTTTGCTAGGGCCATTCTCCTGGGTCTCCTGGAACTTCATCCTTCCACCTCCCAGGGCTTATAGGCCATGGTATCCTACACACATAGCTAAGGCTACTGTAGCCATGATCAATATGATGAAGATAGTACAGCTGAGTAAGTAAACTTATCATAACAGCAGATATTTGAATGATCGCTGTTGCAGCAGCCACTCCATCCCATGCTACCACTCTGTTATTTTTTGTATGTTCTTTTTGTGGCCACGGTGTGGACATTGAATTTTATTTACCTCACATTGTCCTCTCTTACAGCTGTACCCATCCTTTAGTTGGCATTAAAGTGTGAAGGGCTTGATGCCCAGAACTTTGATGTCCTACAGCTCTATTTGAGGTGTTAATGGTCTGGGCACATGCTTTGATAGCTGGTCAGCTGTTATATCCAAGGCAGCATATAACCCATATGGCTTAGGCTACAGTAGCAAGGAGCAATTGATATCCACCATTATGGTAAGTTTTCTTACAAAACTGTACTTTTGTGGCCCTGCTTCGTGCTTCTACCTTCTCTTTCTTAAGCTTTCAGTTTAGCTTACTTACCCCAATTTAGCTCCAAATAGCTGATGTAAGACAGACAGACAGGTAATACAAGCATGCAGTTATTATTTAGTTAATAAACTATCATTTGTTTTATGTTTTTGAGTGCCTATTTACGCAACTAGTGTGAGAAAATACTTTCTATGTAGAATATTTTTTATGCAATATACACCCCCCTTTGTTGGCTCACCTTGGTTGTGTATAAAAAATTGACAGCAAAAGTCATGTAAAATGCTCCACTAAATAACTAAACAAAAACATTAATACATACATACATAAATAATAGTTTAAAATGCACTAATTAGACTTTAGTATGGTTGGTTTTGGCAAATGAAACACTGGACGTGACTACTTGGATGCTGTCAGAAAAGACAGATAAATGATGAGAGATATAATAGAGAGCTGTATTATATAGTTATACTGTATTATATAGTTACTGTTTAAAACTGAAGTGATAGGAGATGGGAACATCTTGAATTTGTTCAAACAAGTATGTAGTTAGAAAGGTAGAACAGTCACTTAGATGGGAAGTCTTGAAAGAACTGAATTTAATTGTGAACAGTATCAGATGCAGATGAGTAAGTTGTAATTTTACGTGAACAAGCAATTTGCATCTGTTTCTTTAAACAGATTGTTTTATTTCTATATTTTTCCAACTGCATTTTCAAGTCAGAATGACACAATATACTGCAATGTTAGAATCACATACTTGATTATACAACTGAAATTTTTCAAACTGCAATTGAAAGTCAGAATGACACAGTATAATTCTGCAATATTAGATACACGTACTTTGATTATACAGCTGAATGTACAATACAATAAAACTAAATGATCAAATATAGTTTTTCTAACAATGTGCATGAAATGAATGCATATTTGCAGATGTGACAAGAGAGAGTAACATTAGAAACATGACTAGTAAAAGAGAACAGATGACAATATCTTTTAGGAACTCCTTTCTGTAAATGTCCATATACGTTAGAATAGCTACCTATCTTGATACATCTCATTTTGTAAATATTTTATTTTAAATTATAAACAAGGCTGGGCTTATGCTTGTGTTATTCTTGCTTTTAGTTGAGATTGTGACATCTTGTCCTCTGTATAGCAACTGTGTAGATAAAAAATAGTTTGGAAATACTTTGTCATTTTATATCATCTGAAAATAACAAGTCTCATTGAAGGTGATTTATTTTTCCTGGGGGCTCTGTTGAGCAGGAGGAGTGGTTGACCTGAAGTTGGTGATGAACTAATATGAACCATGCAGCAAGATGTGGCAAGTGAAGAACAAAAGAACTGAAAAATGTCTACAACAACCCCAGTCCCTAACTTTGTTGAACCCGACAACAGTGAGCTGCTTGAACTTGAGATGACTTGTGTTAAGTATAACATTTTAATTTTCATTAATGAGGTACTCGGTGTGCACAAAGTTTGAGGATGACCTATATAAGGCTGTTCAGGTGTCACTTTGAATAAGTTCTACTGACATACGTTTTGCTAGCTTTTATAAAAGGTTAGTTGTCATATTAAGTGACAGGATTTTCTAAGATTGACAAATTTGCATTAATGGTGAAGGTATAAATGCATTCCAAGCCCCACCCCAAGTTGAAAGTGGTAACTAGCCTAAGCTTATACTAAAGCCCTGCACAACCATTTGTAGAAGTGTATAAACTCTGCTGTACCTGACAGAATCAAAGCCAGAGCCCCAAGTAAAATCAAGCTGCCATGGCGGATCAAACTTTCATGGTGGAATTCCAGCATCAACATTCTCTAAAATAAACACAAAAGGTTGCTGTCCAAGAACACAAAGACAAGGACCCAACAATGGAAAAGCACCCTCCTCAGCCTTAACAGGCAAATATGGCAACTTGTCAAATTTTTCAAGAGCTCCTTTGAGAGAAAACTAGCAAGTACTGCCAAAGATAACTATAAGGCCTTTTACAGCTATTTACATAACCTAAAGAGTAGGACCCAAGCATGTGCAGAAATGGTGGCCAATGGTATCACACAAACAGACCCCGCAGAGATAGCAAACCTGCTAGCAGATATAGGTTTGGTGAAAATTTCTCTCGCTTATCCCCTCCTAACTTAAAACAAATCCTCCCCCCACCCCCACCTTGCATATCAGAACAGCAGGTCCTCAAAGCCCTGCCAAGGCAAAGAACACAACCTCTATGGGACCAGATGACATCCCAGGCTGTCTTCTAAACAGGCTAAAACATGAACTAGCTTCACCACTAAGTTCTCTGTGGAATGGAGAAAAGCTACAGTTATTCCCCTGCACAAAGGTTGCCTAGCAACAGACCCAGAAAATTACAGACCCATAAGCTTGACCAGCTTCATCTGTAAGGCAATGGAATGTACCATTATGGACCTCATACATAAAGACATAGGTGATCTCCAAACCCTTGTTTCTACCCAGTTCGGCTTTGTGAAGGGCACATCCTGCCTGTTAAATCTGGTGGATTTCTTTAAAAGTGTGACCAAGGCCATTGATGAGGCAAATCTGTGCACACAACATACCTCAACTTGACAAAGACTTTCGACACAGTCCCACATTCAGGCATTACTGATAAACTTAGCAAACTGAATATAAACCCCTTTGTTGTAAGATTGGTTGCCAAGTGGCTCACAAACTGGACACACACTATCAAAGTGGATGACTTCACATCAACCAGTAGACCTGTTAACAGCAGGGTGCCACAGAGATCAGTGTTGGGACCCCTACTGTTTAGTATATACTTCTCAGAAGTTCAGGTCAAATCTAAAGGGTTGTGGCTGACCAAGTTTACAGACGACTGCAAGCTAGATGCAATCACTGAATCCCCAAGTTATGGCAGTACACTCCAGGAGGGTCTCACACAAACCAATGATTGGTGTATCAGTCACGGTCTTAAACTGAATGCAGAGAAATGCATCATCATTCCCTTCAGCAAAAACAATGTCCCTTCACACAATCATATCAATAACTTCTTCTTCTTTCGGCTTTTCCCGGTTAGGTGTCGCCACTGTGGATCACCTGTCCGCTCATGATTGGCAGTGGAGTTTTACAGTGTCAAGTTGCCAGCCCGACGCCCAACCTTCCACAGAAGGCACACACACACACACGCACTCACACCTAGGGCCAATTTAGAGTGTCCAATCCACCTACTGCATGTCTTTGGGATGTGGGAAGAAACCGGAGCACCCAGAGGAAACCCACGCGAACACAGGGAGGACATGCAGACTCCACACAGAAGGCACCCCAGCTGAGGATTGAACTGCAGAACCTCTTGCTGTGAGGCGACAATGCTAACCACTGTACCACCATGGCTGTCCTACACAATCAGTCAAATCAATAACAATGACCTAATTACCCATGAAGTGGTAAGGGACCTGGGATCACAGGTTGACTGCGACCTTATCTTTGACAACCACTTATCTACTCTTGTAAGGAAAGCTTTCCACATAGGTCACTCAGTTAGCAAAGGCATTGCCTCAAGAGCAAAAGAAGTTATAACCCCCCTATCCACTCATTTATCTGGCCCATAATTGAGTATAACACCATTTACTGTAGGTGCTTAGTACGGAAGATATCGAATGGTGTTATACTCAATTATGGTGTTATAACCCCCCCTTTACTTGGCACTTATCTGGCCCATAATTGAGTATAACACCATTTGATATCTACCGTACTAAGTACCTACAGCAATTAGAAATATCTCAGAGGTTTCTAACAAAGAAGAGCAAGGGTCTCCAGCATGTGCCTTACAAAGATCATGTCGCTATACTCCATATCATATAGACTTCTTAGGGTAGACTTATGCTTGGCCTATAGAACAATCCAAGACCCAAACCTAATGAACTTGCTGCATATCCGTAAATCAAATGGGTCTAGTGTTACCCATTCTAGGGACTCAAATATGGCCTGTGATTTAAATCTGCATGTCCTATTTATCTCCGAATGACTGCCATGTCTTTGGAACAGGCTACCAATTCATGTGAAACAGAGCACCTCTTTGACACTGTTCAAAAGGAACCTGGATGAGTTGATGGGGCACCATAAATTCTTACCAGGAACAGAGCCCACAATCCTCCTGGAAATGTGCAGTCATCACTAAATGCAATCTTGGGTATTGACTAGTAGTTCCACTGTATTATGGTATGCCATTTTACATGTTGTGAAGCAGATTTGCATTCTGATTTTTCAAAATGAGTTGAGAAATATGTTATGGTCATTTTTGAATAGTCTCGAGGATGATGCAAGAAAGGAAATACTAGTTAAAAGACATTATGAAGAAGTTAGAGGAAATCAAACAAAATGAAATTTGAGACAAATGACTACAAAAGTGTAATAAGTAAAATAAATATAGCTAAAAGAACTGGCATACATATCTCTTAACTTAGTTTGGCTCATATACTTCATAAGATTGAGTGCATGCATTGTTATGAGATCTAGTACATGTTTAATCTATACACAAAGTTATGATTTTGAATACTGAGAGCTTGAGGCAGATTGACATAGGATTACTTAAAAAAAAGTGTATAAATACATTTGATAACAAATTGCTATATTTAGGAAAAGGAAGTCATGTGAGTTGTGCATTGCTAGGTTGACTCGTAAGATTATGTATATGGTGTGACATTTTTTTAACAAGTGCATCTGCATTTGAGTTCATAAAAATATATTATTCTGACAGTGTTTTACTTTGAAAGACAGTTTTACAGATTATTTCAGGCTTTTAGACTGAGCAAGGATGCCAAAGGCTAAAAAGAAGGAACTATAAGTAGAATTATAATTTGCGTATTACGTGATGGGATAAATTAGATTTTTCAAAGAATGCCTATACCATTGCATGGCTATTATTTATTATACTGATATATGTGTAAATTACATGTTTCTAACCGCAAGGTTATTTTCAAGATTTGATATTTGACAAGTACATCATGGTGTTTGTCAAATATTGAGTCATACTTCTTTCATTTGAAATATTTGAAATAACACAGCTATTTTATGTTTTGTCTTTGAGAAGCAGCTACTAGTACGATTTATTGTCTGTAACTTGCTGTTATCTAATTCAGTACAACAAAGAAAGATTAAGGCAGTGTTATGTAATAACTACCCATTACTTAAATGCCTAGATTTATTTTGATAAATTACATTTTTCAGTGGAATCTTATTAGATGTTGGTGAAGTATTCATTTTTTTATGTAATTATGTAATGTGCATCTTAAGCTTTTTAAATGCATATTTTTCTAACAGATACTGACCATAGCATAATTCCACAAACTAGACATCACTGAGTATATAGTATATAACTAAATATACTGCGCAAGGATTGTTTTTCTAACAAAGTTCATGAAATGAAGATTATCCTCGGGATTCAGAAACATTATTTCCATAATTAGAGTCAACTCAATTCTGTTTCCTATGTGCAGGCGATGAGCTTTGATGCTCATTAACAATGTATGAGGCCAGGCAAGTGTGTGCAATGAGCAGCTCGTATATTAAGGCTACAGCACGGAACTGCAGGAAGATCGCTTTGGATCAGTTCGTACCCCAAGGGAAGAATGAGTAGTGAAAATGCTCATCTATTGAACATGATCCAGGAGGATACTTAACATGAACCCGTGCACACGTTTGATCATAAAGCTTGTGTGCTGATCTATTTTTTATACAGGGATACATGTATGCAGAGAAGATACTTATAGAAGGTAGCAAGGCAAGTATGATTAAAGTTGGAGGATAGAGAAGGTAGTAGGGCCACACAAACAAACATATAACAAAGACAAGACTGCAAACAGATGTGATAACATAATCAAGGGCGTGAGAGACAATGGAGAAGTGGGTATGAGATGCACATAATCCGATATGAATCTTAAGTAACTGAAGCTAAAAAAGAAAAACATAATGGGTGGGGTTAAGAAAACTAAGACGATCTCTGTCTTGCTGGTGGGATGGATGCAGGTTGTTGGGCTGCTTCACACGGTTGTAAAATAAGTCAACGAAAGACAGTTATGACATCAGCAAAGTCTGATCACTGTACCTGTACTACAATGCAAGTGTCACGACAGAAGGATCCATGCACACTCATTACTTGAGCTTGCAACTGTCTTCACGTAGACTCTACCAAGCCCTTCATTTGCAAGCTGAGCTGTGGAAGCATTTACATTAACGTTGTCAATGAAGCACGTAGTAGTTGATTGCTACACATTTGCAGACTGGAAACATGTCACAAAAGGCTCTCAACCCTCTTCACTTAGACATTACAAAGCCCTTCATTTGCAATCTAATCAATGGAGGCATTCACAGTAAAGGTGTTAGATCTACTCTGTTTTGCATTTGCACACTGACAAGCAACAACACTCAGGTCATTTGTTCACCCCATGGCAGCTGAAGTCAATATGCATAGTACATGGTAGTGGTTGTAGTTAATCGTTGGTGTACAATAAGATGAGCCAGTCCTCTTTGGTTGTACATGGGTATTAACCGTGCTGCTTGTGACCTGCCATGCACAACAGGATCTCAAAAGTTAAGTGATTTGGAAGCCTTATATGGATATGTATGTGATGTGCTTAATTTTAACCAGATTAAATGTTGGAAATGGGAGTATAGGAATGGGAAGAAAAGGGGATTGAACAGAATGAAGGAGAGGAAGGAGGGAAATACTTTTTTGTGTGACAGTTACTTATTTTATATTTATGAAGAGAAGGTAAGTTGGGGAAAAAAGTAAAGGAAGTAAAAGGAAGCTAAGTGGGTTAGGTTAGGTAACAGGGGAAGACATTCATAACTGACAAGGTATGTGATAACAGAATGAAAGAGGGAGAACACAATGATGAAAAACAGATCAGGCAAAAAAAAGAGGGAAGACAATGGTGGAAGAGTACTGAACAACCAACAGGTATGGGTTTTGACACAAAAAGGAAGGAAACACCAGGACAGAGGATAGGTTGGGGTGTTTGCAGCTGCAGTTCCTGCCAGCTGAGACATAGTGGGAGAATGCTTGTCCCCCTGGGTAACATCACCACTGGGTCCTGTCTCAGATGGTGGGAGACAGTGATGGATAGGGACAAGAATAAATGAGCCACTGGAAGAGGTTCTTTATTTGGCCAATTCAGACATGCAGCCTCTTATTGGTAATCTTCACAACTGCTGATGGATGATAAGGGTGCAAAACTGCCAGCAGTGGGTGGTGCAGAGAGGGCAGGAGGTGTGGAGGTGACTGTGGTAGGCAGGGGGCAGGAGGTGTGGAGTTGACTGTGGAAGGCAGGGAGTAAGATGTGCTGTCTGCTTCTAGTAGTAGTAGTGGTACTGCTGCTGTCACCTCTAGGGGGCAGGCAGGTATGCAGGTGGGATGGATGCAGGTTGTTGTGTTGATTCACACAGCTGTAAAATAAGTTGAAAGAAACAATATAATAAAATAAATATATGTAAGACAAAGGATAAAACTGCATCTCGTATAAATATGTTGGATATACTTAAACATAATATAATTGATGGACAAAAAAACACCTTGACTTAACATGGCTGTTAGTATATATAGCTGAGAAGGGAACCTAAACAGCCATCATCACCTGCATTCTGAAAGAAAGAGAATTACAATGATAAGCTGCTTAGAAAGACCAACAAATGTCTCTCGTTCAAGATGCAGTAGTGATATCTGAGAAAATGTGTATATACAAAGCAAGTGTGCTACTCATAGGATCATAGAAGATTACTAGGCTATCGACCCTCAGGCCATTTTAAGCCTAGCCGTTTCAACCCAATGTAATACCATAGAGGTACTAGTCAATACCCAAGATTGGGTGTAGTGAGACTGCCCATGTCCAAGTGGGTTGTGGGTGCTATCCACTCATCCAGGTTCTTCTTGACCAGTGTCATACAGGTGCTCTGTTTCACATGAATTGGTAGCCTGTTCCAAAGATGGGACAGTTGCTGGGAGATAAAGCTGTCCCTCCAGCATGTCCTATTTTAGTCACAGGCCATATTTAAGTCCCTGGAATGGGTAGCACTAGACCCATTTGATTTATGGATATGCAGTAAGTTTATTAGGTTTGGGTCTTGGGTTTCCCTGTAGGCCAGGCATAAGTCTCCCCTAAGAAATCTGTAAGATACAGAGTATTGTGACAGATATTTGAGTCTGTCTTTGTAAGGCACATGCTGGTGGCTCTCGATCTTCTTTCTTAGAAACCTCTGAGGTCTCTAATTGCTGTAGATGCTTAGTACAGTACATACCAAATGGGGCATTATACTAAATTATGGGATGAATAAGTGCAGAGTATAGGGGAGTTATAACTTATTTTGCTCTCGAGGTGATGCCTTTACTAATCAAGTAAAATACAAAGAAAGCTTTCCTTACAATGATAGACATGTGGTGGTCGAGGTTAATGTCGTGGTCAACCTGTGATCCCAGGTCCCTCATCACTTTGAGTACTTAGGGTATTGTTATTGATTTGGTAGTGTGAAGGGACATTGTTTGTGCTGAAGGGAATGATGATGCATTTTCTTGCATTCAGTTAAGACTGTGACTAATACACGAGTCACTGGTCTGTGTGAGACCGTCCTGGAGTATACTGACATAATTTGGGGATTCAGTGATTGCACCTAGTTTGCAGTCTGCAAACATGGTCAGCCACAACCCTTTAGATTTGACCTGAACTTCTCAGATGTGTATACTAAACAGTAGGGGGCCCAGCACTGACCCCTGTAGCACTCTACTGATGTCAGGTCTGCTGGTTGATGTGGAGTCACCCACTTTGATAGTTTGTTTCTGGTTTGTGAATCAGTTGGCAACCCATCTTACAAGAAAGGAGTTTACATTGATTTTGCTAAGTTTATCAGTAATGCCTAAATGTGGGATTGTGTCAAAAGCCCTTGCAAAGTCAAGGTGTGCTGCATGCACAGATTTGCCATCATCAATGGCCTTGGTCACACTTTCAATGAAATCCACCAGATTTAACAGGCAGGATCTGCCCTTCACGAAGTCGATTTGGGTAGGATCCAAGGTTTGGAGGTAACCTATGTCTTTATTTATGAGGTCCATATTCCATGGCCTTACAGATGAGGCTGGTCAGGCTTATGGGTCTGTAATTCCCCAGGTCTGTTGCTAGGCCACCTTTTTGGAGGGGAATAACTGTAGCTGTTCTCCATTCCACAGGAACAAACTCTGTGGTTAGGCTATGACTGAAAAGGGTATTTAGTAGTGATACTAGTTTGTTTTAGCCTATTTAGAAGACAGACTGGGATGTCATCGGGTCACATAGACATCATGTTCTTTGCTTTGGACAGGGCTTTGAGGACCTGCTCTTCAGTTATATAAGGTGGGGGCTGGGGGAGGGTTTGTTGTAAGTTAGCAGGGGATAAAGGAGATAAATCTTTCACCAAACCTATCCTCTAGCAGGTTCACCATCTCTGTGGGGTTAGTGTGTGTGATACTGCTGGCCACCTCTTCTGCACATGTTTGGGTCCTACCCTTTAGGTTATGTACATAGCTATAAAAGGCCTTATGGTTATCTTTGGCATTACTTCCTAGTTATCTCTCAAAGGTGCTCTTGGAGGATTTGATAAGTTCTTTTATTTGCCTGTTAAGGCTGAGGAGGGTGGTTTTCCATTGTTGGGTCTTTGTCTTTGTTTTCTTGGACAGCAGCTTTTTGCATTTATTGTAGAGTTTGTTGATGCTGAAAGTCCACTATGGCAGCTTGATTTTACTTTGGGCTCTGTCTTTGATTTTATGTGGTACAGCAGAGTTTATATACTTATGCAAGTGATTGTGCAGGGCTTTAGTGTAAACGTTGGTGTAGTTACCATTTTCATTTTGGGGTGGGCTTGGAATGCAATCAAACCTTCACCTAGGAGGCTATAGTTTGCTTTGGTGAACTTTTTTAGTCTGATTTCACCCTCTGTGAGTTCTGGTGTTAGTGTCAGTTCAATGGTGACTAATTTGAGGTCAGTTTTAACTAATGAGGGTCCAACATTTGCAGGAAATCTGTCTGACGTATTGGTGTGGGCCAGATTTAGAATTCTTGTTCCTCTTGGGGTATGGACAATTTGCTCCTGGGTATTTGAATTCACAGTCGAGGAACGTTTGTGCTAGTGAGTTTAGGCTAGAGTAGGTTTCCTAGTTGATGGTGGGATAATTGAAAGCCTCACTAACCAGTCCGTTTGGTAAAATTTGGATTGTCTTCAGTTTGGTTAAGTAGGCTAAGTGGGTGTCATGACCCTGGAGGGGGATCTATAACTGGCTAGAACTTGAATGAGGTTCCTACCCACTGTAACCTGGACTTGGAGTAACTCCATTGAGTTATCCAATCTAACTAGATGTGAGGTAAATTTATCCCTAATATAGATTGAAACACCACCTCCTCTGGTTTTCACATGTTCATTTTGTTGTCTAAAGGTGTGGAAGTCATTGTAGCCTTGTAGGGTCAGGGTACTCTCTCTGAGGTCTTAAGTGAGGTTTCTGTGACTGTACAGACATCAACATCTTCTAGTGAAAGAAGTGGTTCCAGGAAGTACAGTTTTTGGTTTAAGCTCCTAGGATTTAGCAGCATGACCCTTATTTTGTTCTGATAGGTTAATTTCACATTGGTAATGTAGTTTCAAGACCTTGCCTAAAAAGGCACTATGGAGGAGGCAAGAGGCTTTGCCAGCAGCCAAAAACCTAGGGGTGCCAGACGCAAACCGTCTCTGGCAAAGCAATGAGGTTTGTCGACTGTGGCTTCCCATGCAGACAGGCACTGGATCCCCTTGGAATGACACCAAAAACTAAGCCAGTTATTGAAATCAATCATTTTTTTGTTTATACTGTGGCATCATTCTAGTTTAGGTTAGTTGGTTGCTCAAGGCTAGGGACATTCCTACCAGGGACACAGACTGAGAGCTTGGCCATGTTTCTCTTCATATAGTTCAGTGAGGTACATCTCAGGTCATTCACACGAACATGAACTATGACAGGGTCATAACGGTCATTATTGCTGAGAGGCCGGAGTGCATGTGTGATTTGGTGAATCCTGGCACCAGACAAGCAGCTGAAATTGACTTTATTTTTTTCCAGTCTGGTGACTGGGACATCCATGTGTCTCACCACTGAGTCTACAATGACAAGAAAACTTGTTTTTTGAGTGTTACGCCTTATGGGCTTGGTGGATGAGACACTGGTGTTGCTATGTGTCATGGGTGCTGTGGAGACTGTGTTAGCTTTAGCAGACTTGTGTTTTGGAGGTATCTGATGTTTCAATAAGTTTTTCAAGAGAACCTCTGCATATGTTTATTTATGTGTTTAATGAGTACTGTGTGTATATGTAATGGTGGATGAGTTGCCAACCTTCAACGTGTTACTGTTTTGAAGGAAAGAGAGCATTGATTCTAGATTCTTAGTGTAAATACATCTATTGCACTCTGTACTAGACTGTGTCATTAGTGGAGGGTTGTCTGTATACATGAAGCAATTTCTACATTGCCTCAAGAGACCCAAGTCAACAAGATTGGCAGGAGAAACAAGGGAAGTCCAGCTGTCCATAATGCTAGGTTGAAGACTGTTGTCACTAGGGCTGGCTTTTCAGAAACAATCACAGAGAAGCTTGGTGAATGGATATTTTGCTTAGCTTTTGAGGGAAAATTTGTTGAGTTCATAGGTTCATAGGTTGGTACTAGGCTATCAGCCCTAGGGCCTATACAAGCCTAGCCATAACAATTCCCTGGCTATTTCTTCCCACATTATTTACTTTCCTGGACCCCTGTCTAGCAGGGCGACTGACGTGATCCCTGGGGTGAATTTCCTTTCTCCCATCCAATCGTCAAGGTTCCTCTTGAAGAGGTCCAAAGAGGCACTCTGCTTGACATGTATGGGCAATCTATTCCAGAGTCTGGGGAGTCTCTGGGTCAGGAACCTATCCCTCCAGCATGTTTTGTTTATTGTGATGGCAAGGTTTAGATCCCTGGAGCGTGTAGCTCTGAGGGATTGGGATTTCTTTAAGTGTAGCATGTCCAACAGCTCTGGGTTTGACATGGCCTTGTATGTTAAGCAGAGATCGCCTCTGAGTAGACGATATGCGACAGAGTATAGCTGGAGTTTTTTAAGGCGGTCAGCGTAGGGCATCTGCTTTAGGCCTGTGATTCTTTTAGTGAGGTATTTCTGAGGCCTTTCCAGTTGTTGCAGATGTCTTGAGAGGTACATACCAAATGGGGCGTTGTATTCTATAATGGGTCTAATGAGGGATGAGTACAGTGGGACAATGACCTCCTGTTTTTTGGATGAAAAGCCCTTCGTGATGAGGTGTGCCACATAGAAGCATTTCCTGATTGTTGTGGCGATGTGGTTATCGGCCCTTCACAAACCCAAACTGGGTGGGGTCCAGTGTTTGAAGGTTGCCAATGTCTTTGTTTATAAGTTCCATGATAATACGCTCCATGGCCTTGCAGATAAGGCTTGTCAGACTGATGGGACGGTAGTTTCCGGGATCCAAGGTGGATCCTCCCTTGTGGATTGGGATAACTGTAGCTCTGCGCCAGTCAGTGGGCACGAAACCTGAGGTGAGGCTATGATTAAACATGACACTTAGGTGAGGTGCCAGTTCATATTGTAGTTCATGTAGTACACAGCCTGGGATGTCATCTGGTCCCATGGATGCTGTATTCTTGGCTTTAGAGAGTGCGTTTTGTACCTGTGTGGCCGTTATTACTGGAATTTGGCAATCTTCCGGTATTGAGATGGGCCATTTAGGGGGTGAGAGGGGGGTGAAGTTGGCACTGAATCGATCTGCCGGGATATTGGCAATATCCTTTGGATCAGTATATTTATTGCCATTCTGTTTTAGCTCAGAGCAAATCTGAGCATTGCCATTTAGATTCTTGACAGTTATAGAATGCTTTGTGGTTGTCTTTGGAATCTTTGGCAATTTTATTTTCATAACTAGCTTTGGAGGATTTTATGAGGCATCTCAGTTTCTTACTGAGGCTAGTAAGGGAGTTTTTTGCATCCTGGGATTTTCCTCTTTTCTGCAAAAGTTTCTTCCTTTTGTTGTAAAGTTTGTTTATGGCAGGGGACCACCAGATTGGCTTCCTTTTTTTGGATGAGAGCATTTTGGTTCTGTTTGGGATGGCACGATTCATGCATGAGTGGATGTGCTCGTACAGTGCCTTAGTGTAGGATTCAGCAGTTGAACTTTCAGTTCCCGTCTGCATGGGTGTCATGAAGTTTGTCACTTCTGACTTGAGTAGCATGAAGTCGGCTTTGGAGAAGTTTTTTATGGTGGTTTCTTTACTGGGGGGTGGGGGTGGGATGTGGTTGTCTGGATTTGCCTCACAATTGCTCGGTAGTGCGCAGTGCTCTGTGATGTGCAAACAAGCAGAAACCTGCTCATATGCAGGGGCTAAATACCAGAAGCTAAAACATGAAAAAAAAAAACCCTAACAAAATTCAAAGGGCCAATGAGGATGGTTTATTCCATTCCCTAGACCAGCCTCCCTTTACTAGTCAGGTGGCAGTCAAACACAGTTCTCACACAAAGGTGCAGATATACCCATTCCAATACAAGATGGCCAGGAAAATGTGCTCAGAACCAACAGTTCCAGAAACAGCAGGCCTGCTTCTAGACTGTGCTACAGCTACTAGCAACAATAGTTTCAGTGGGAAATATTAGGGAATATCTAACACTGCAGAAAAATAGCAGTGAAACACTGAAAACATGTTGAAAACAGCAGAAAATCAGTCAGGATGCTCAAAGAAATGATTTAAACCATTAACTGATCAGTTAATTAAGTACTGCTTGGTGGGTAAACCAGATCAGGCAGAACAGATAGCTTTAAAACAGTGAAAAAAATAGCAGTAAATACTTAAACAGTGGAAACAACAAAAAAGCCTCATAAACAGTGAAAACCGCAATAAAATTTGATTTTACAGGCAGAGTATAGCAGCGTTGTCGCCTCACAGTAAGACGCTGTCCGGTTCGATTCTCAGCTAGAGTGTCTTCTGCGTGGAGACATGCGTGAATGGGTATACCTTCATTGAAGGTTGTGCGTCAAGGCTGGTAACTCGGCACGTAAAAATCAACTACCAATCATTAGCAGACCGGTGTTTCGCTGTGGTGACCCCTAACCGGGAAAAGCCGAAAGACACAACAAGTATAGCAGGCAATTACAATATAACTGTGTAGTTTAGTGTACAGTGAATAAATGCAGTATAAAAGTAGGTGGCAGGCAATTAAAAAGTGCAGTAAATAGTATAAGCAGAAAAACAGGCAACTTAAGCCTTTTTGGAAGTTCAGAAGCCTCTAGTCATCTAGAATCTCAGCTCAGAGCTATGGCTGGAAGCCCACCTCAGTTCATCTCAGTAAAAAAATGCAGAAATCTGCTCAGATGCAGGGCCTAAACACCAGAAGGTTAAAAAAAACAAAAAAAACTCAGATTTCACTTACTGGCTACATGCAAAGAAAACAGCTACTGTTGTATATGAAATAAGTCCACCAAACCAATAATAATGATCATGCATATTTGCCTTGTATCTAATGTGGCAATTATTGTAATCATACCTTTCAACTGTACAGATTTTTGCAGAATGTCCGGATTTTTGCCTCATATTTTGGTGTGTTCCTCCTAAAATCTGTACCTTTCTGGAAAATAGCTGAGGACTGAAGTCATTAAATAATGACAAACATTTGAGTTTAAGACTCCACATCCTTCAGAAAATTCATGCTGATGCAAAACCTATTATTCTATCAACTTTCTAAGTTTGTCAGAACACTATTTAAAATCTGTCCCTCTTTGTCCCACCATCATTTTAGGCTTTGTTCAGATTTTTTGCTGTAAGAGGTTGAGAGGTATAATTGTAATCAACATTTATTTCTGAGTTTTTCTACTCATTCCCGGACTTCAGCAAGGGAATTTCTTAGAATATTGGAATGTATGTCATCTCTGAGTCTCATGACTTCTCTAGCCAGACTCCACTTGGGTTCATAGGTAAATATATATCAGTCTGCAGACTATTACATCCCCACCGATAAACATACACTGACAAATTCAAACACTGTACATTGCATCTGTGAGGTAAACATCTTAACCATTATGCCAGTCCAAAACTTGATAAAGATTAAATGCTGTCTGGAATCTGTAAAGTTACAAAATCAACACTCCTGACATTTCAGATTCTATTTTTGGGATTTGTAGAAAGGGAACTGCTTTGGTGGAGAGACTAGTTTTATATTGATACAGGTCTCAAATTCTCTTTTTCAGTTCCAACACAGTCTGTAACAACAGATGCCTCAAACTTTAGTAGCAGAGCCATGTCTCTGTGGATAAAGTGAAAGGTCTTTGGAACAAGAAAGACCTACTCACATAAACATTAAGGAGGTGTTTGCAGTTATAAATTTAGTCAACACTCTCAATTATCTGTGGTACCCGGGGCCACTACAAGTGATTACAGACACTACTATGATGTGGCATTTAAAAAAAGGAGGGAGACTCAAAAAGGAGATAGATTCTAGTGCTTAGCTTCATTGCAGGTTAGTCATGGTAGCCTAAGATATAGCAAACCTGCACAAACACTCTACAGGTGTCCTACATACCATCAGACCAAAACATAGTGGCAGAGAAGGTCAGCGGGACTAAGCAGGCTCTCATGAATGGAAATTGAATTGTGGGTCTACCGGGAATTGATCCATCTGTGTGGAACACCACACATAGAGCTTTTCACCTTCATTCACAACAAACAACTGTCAACATTGTCCTCTGGAATTCCTTGCATGCACATAAGTAAAAAAAGATGCATCCTCTCTCCTTTGGCAGGAATATCTCTTTATGACTTTTCACCCTTTCAACTAATATCCAGAGTCATTCTGAAGATTCAAAAGCACTCTCCGAAGATCACTGTGATGGCTCCCTATTGGCCCAGGCAACTGTGGCTCTGTCTTCCATTGGAAATGGCTAAGGTCACTTATGATTTTCCTCATAGACTGGATCTGTTCACACAAGACATGGGTTGCTTAGTTTACACTAGCTTGAAACAACTTCATCTAACTGTCTGGATGGTAGACTCTTAATATCCTTTAGGCAACTGTTCTCTGAGGACATGCAGCAGGTATTGAAGGAGGCAAAGAAACTTTCTGCTAGGAAATTGTGTATTCGAAAGTGGAAAGTATTTTCATGTTGGTGTCAAAATAAGAACCCAGAACCCTTTTAAGACTAGCATTTCTCTGATTGTACAATATTTGTGTGAGTTATTGCTCTCTGGCCTTTCGTACCCCCACCAAGGTTCATATGCCAGCCATTTCAGCATGTTTACCTGTGGACCCTCTCTTTTAATGCACCCCCATGTAAAGATCTTTTTGAAAGGGGTTCTGCACACCCATTCACCTCTAAAACAGGTGGCTTCTCCTTGGGATTTTAGTTTTGTTTTGAAAAAATCTTTCTTACGCCTTTGTACAGTTCATCGGGCTGAGTGCAGGTTCTTAACATGGAAAACAGTTTTACTGATTAGTCTGACTTCTGCAAGAATAGTTTCAGTGTTTGTAAGCTCCCTTGGTGGATTCATCTTATCTCATTTTTCACAAAGATAGGGTTTAAGAATTGGTCCTAAATTTATGCCTAAAATGGTATCTAAGTTTAGTTTAATTCACGCTACCCATCATTCTGTTTAAAATGAGGGAGAAAGGATTCTTCATACTCGGACTTTCCACAGAAAACTTAAATGCTACCTTGAGCAGACTAAAACCTTCAAAAATCCTGATAATTTATTAATTTCTCATGAAGGTAAGAAAAAAAGGCCAACTTGTATCATGGTAGACCATTTTAAAATGGCTGTACCAAGCTGTCTCCTTTTGTAATTCCCACCATACCAAGTCAATGTCAAGCAGAGTCAAGGACTCTAGAAATATTTTATAGATAGCAAAATGGTTCTCTGTACATACTTTTATAAAACACTACAAACCAGGGTCCTTTTCCAGGTCTAGAACAGGCTTTGCTAGGACCATTCTCCTGGGTCTCCTGGACCTTCATCCTTCCACCTCCCAGGGCTTATATGCCGTGGTATTCTACACATATAGCTAAGGCTACTGTAGCCACGATCAGTATGATGAAGATAGTACAGCTGAGTAAGTAAACTTACCATAACAGTAGATATTTGAATAATCCCTGCTGCAGCAATCACTCCCTCCATCCCTTCCTCCCTCCCTCTCTGTTATTTTTTGTATGTTTTTTGTGGCCAAGGTGTGGGCATTGAATTTTATTTACCTCTTATTATCCTCTCTTACAGCTGTTCCCATCCTTTGTTCATTTGGCATTAAAGCTGTGAAGGGCACCCCAGACCTTTGATGTTGTACAGCTCTGCTTGAGCTGTCAATGGTCTGGGCACATGCAAGGTGCTCTAATGCTTTAGAAGTTGGTCAGCTGTTATATCCAAGACAGCATATAACCCATATGACTAAGGCTACCGTAGCAATGATCATTTAAACATCTACCATTATGGTATGTTTTCTTACAAAACTCTACTTTCTTGGCACAGCTTCTTGCTTCTACCTTCTCTTTCTTAAGTTTTCAGTCTAGCATACTTATTTAACTCCAAATAGCTGATGTAAGACAAACAGGCAATGCATGCATGTAATTATTATTTAGTTTAGTTATTTAATAAACTCTCATGTATTTTATGTTTCTGAGTGCCTAACTACCCAACTAGTGTGAGAAAATGCTTCCTACAGGGAATATTTTTTATGCAATGCACACCCTGTTTTGTTGACTTACCTTGGTTGTGCATAAAAAATTGACAGCAAAAGTCACATATAACGTTCCACTAAAATAACTAAAGTAAAACATTCATACATGTACATAACTAATAATTTAAAACACACTAATTAGATTTTAGTATGGTTGCCTAGAAAAATAAGTGTGAATAGTTTTGGCAAATGAAAGACTAGAAGACTACTTGTATGCTGACAGAAAAAGATAAATGTTGAGAGACAGAATAGAGAGCTGTATTATATAGTTACTCCTTAAAAATGAAGTGATAGGAGATGGTAACATCTTGGATTTCTTCAAACAGGTATGCAGTTTGAAAGGTAAAAGAGTACCTTAGGTGGAAGTCATGAAAATAACTTAATTTAATTGTGAACAGTATCAGATGGAGGTGAGTAAGTTGTAATTTTATGTGAATAAGCAATGTGCATCTGTGCCTTGAAACAGATTGTTTTATATCATTTTTCATGCAGGCAGTCACAATAAAGGTGGTAGCTCTACTCTGTTTTGCATTAACACACTGACACATAACAGCACTCAGCTCATTTGTTCACCCGATGGCAGCCGAGGTCAATATGCATAATACATGATAGTGGTTGTAGTTAATTGTTGCTGTACAATGAACAGAGTCAGTCCTCTTTGGTTGTACATGGGTATTAACCGTGCTCTTTGTGACCTGCCATGCACAACAGGATCTCAAAAGTTAAGTGATTTGGAAGCCTTATATGGATATGTATGAGATGTGCTTATTTTTGACCAGATTAAAGGTTGGAAATGGGAGTATAGGAAAGGGATGAAAAGGGGATTGAACAGAATGGATGAGGGGAAGGAGGGAAATACTGTTTTGTGTGACAGTTACCCATTTTATACTGATGAAGAGAAGGTAAGTTGGGGAAGGAAGTTAGGGAAGTAAAAGGAAGGTAAGTGGGTTAGGTTAAGTAACAGGGGAATACATTCATTACTGACAAGCTATGTAGTAACAAAATGAAGGAGGGAGAACACGATGAAAAACCGATCAGGCAAAAACAGAGGGAGGACAATGATGGAGGACTGAGCAACCAACAGGTATGGGCTTTGACACAAAAGGGAAGGGAACACCAGGATGGAAGATAGGATGGGGTGTTTGCAGCTGCAGTTGCTGCTAGTTGAAACACAGTGGGAGAATACTTGTCCCCCTGGGTAACATCACCACTGGGTTCTGTCTCAGATGGTGGAGACAGTGATGGACAGGGATATGAATCAATGAGCCAGTGGAGGAGGTTCTTTATTTGGCCAATTCAGGCATGCAACCTCTTATTGATAATGTCTCCACAATGATTACCATCTGCTGATGGATAAGGGGTCACCACCATATGTAGCCAATGGCTGTGATTATACCAGCATCTGGTGCAAAACTACCTGCAGTGGGTGGTGCAGAGAGGGCAGGAGGTGTGGAGGTGACTGTGGTAGGTAGGGACTAAGATGTGCTGTCTGCTTCTTGTAGTGATGGTGGCACTGCTATTGCCACCTGTAGGGAACAGGCAGGTATGACAATGGGATGGATGCAGGTTGTGCTGCTTCACACAGCTGTAAAATACGTTGAGAGAAACAAAATAATAAATAAAATAAATATATATAAAAGAAAGGATAGTGCCAGTAAGGGGGAGTACAAATACAATGAAACACTGCATCTCATAGAAATATATTGGATACACTTAAACATGATATAACTGATGGACCAAAAACACGTCGATTTAACATGGCTGTTAGTATATACAGCTGAGAAGGGGAACCTAAACAGCCATCATCACCTCCATTCTGAAAGATAGTGGATTATAATGATAAGCTGCTTAGAAAGACCAACAAACATCTCTTGTTAAAGATGCAGTAATGATACCTGAGAAAATGTATATATACATAGAAAATGTGCTACATTTCACTTAGTGGCGATACGCAAGGAAAACCTCTACTGCTTTTTTGTCTTTTTGGCTTTTCCCAGTTAGGGGTCACCACAGAGGAACTCCGGTCTGCTAATGATTGGCAGTAGCTTTTTATGGTGCCGAGTTGCCAGCCCGATGCCCAGCCTCCAGCGAAGGCACGCCCATTCACGCATGTCTTTTGGAGGCCACTCGACTACTGGGAGGAAATGCAGATTCCACACAGAAGGCACTCCAGCTGAGAATCGAACAGGAGAACCTCTTGCTGTGAGACAACAACGCTACCGCTGTAGCACCACGGTTGTTGTATATTGAAATTATTGCACCAAACCAATAATGAAGATCATGCATATTTGCCTCGTATCTAATGCAGCAATTATTATAATGAGACAGAAAAATATACTTAAAATTATTTTTAAAAGGGTGCTTGTGGGATCAGAACTTTAACAACCTAACCCACTTGTCCACATATGCAACATGGTGCATGCACAAACACACTATTAAAACTGAATAGTCATACTGCTGCCTTTGAACTATGGCAGTAATAAAAGAAGCGGCACTGATGTATTGAAGTTGTACAATTTTGGGATGAGTCCCTACTACTGCTAATATTAAAATTAAGAAACTCTGAAGCATGTATACTGCTCCGTGTGTTCTCTTAGATACTCCAGTCTTCCACTATGCAGCTGCCTATCCCTTTTTTCATATCTTCAGTGGCTCTAGACAGAGTACTTTGTAATATTTGTGAATGGCATGCAGTGCCATTGGAATAAGATGCCAAGATTGTGGTGACTCGTCACTATAATGGTGATGGCAGTGCTTGCACGTGTGGTATGTCAGGTGTATGGGTGATAGCATGGTTTAAATTATTTCAAGCTTCAGTGTAAGGCCCTTCATAGCCCTCCTGCAGTAATCTCTGGATGTAGTCCTCATGGAGGAGATGGAGAAATATTTCTGTCTCCTCCACATACCACCTGTGCTCCCCAAACGGAACAATACCCTTTCCTTCTCCAGTCATGATATCTGACTTTAAAGAATTTCAGAGAGAAATGACAGAGAATTAGTGCCCAAATCAGGTCTTGTATGTCCCATCAGCTGCGCAGTGATGGGTATCAACATGCACCTCATTTATGCAATGTATTGCAAACATCAAAAATATAGGTGCTGTATTACTGTGTTCCTAGTGTCTCTTTAAGGTATGAAAAACGACAGTCCCCAATCAGATATTACAATGACTCTATGCACAGATGGTTAAATATAGAATAGCAGTTCTCCCCCTGAAAACATGGCCTGGACTACAGTGTACACTGTGCTGCCCACAAGGATGAAGGCATGCGCTTGGCATTGAGTAGACTTCTGCACAATAGTTAGCAGGTGTGTTTGTTGTGCAAAATGATCAATTCAGAAATAATAAGAATCATGAGATGAGATGATATCTAATTAGCATAATTATCATGCCCAGTGAAGTGAATCCTCACAATATAAGCACAATGAGAGGCCCAGAGTAACATCACGCACAGAAAATACATTGGGAGCATAGAGCTTGATTTCTGCATAAACTGAACTGGAAATGAAAAAGGTAAGTACTACTCTTACAACTCTATTAATCTGTACTATTGTTGCTTTTAACTGTTATTCCACCTATTGACAATAAAGGATGCATGGTTGTCAGTACTTTTAAAAATGTTGGTCAAGGTCTAATGAGAGGGGGATTACAAGGTTACAGTAACTACTAGGCTGTAGGATTATATACCTATGAGCACGCAATCAGAGCACTGTTAAATACAAGGTTGGTGTTGTATACATTGCAGATACCTCAGTAGCGAAAATATTTGTACCAGTAAAAGGAGCAATCCTGTGTCCTCTATGTGTCTGTTTTGTTGGGACATGCTCAGTAAACTTAGGTTACTGACATTACTTAGAGTGTGAATACATATATATAACTGTCAGGCACAAAACAGCATGCTGTATTACAAGAAGGATAGTAGTGATGTTAGAATTTGTAAGGGCTGTGCAGGAATAAAGCTGTTAATTCCTTTTTCCATACCAACAGAGTGCTCTCTCTCTCTCCCATTTACATATCATGTGACACATCAGGCAATAAGCACCTTTCAGCACTCATTGTTTCTGTAACAGTTATGGGTTTTATGGGCTCAGGTTGCTATCCCATGGCCCAACCCTCCTTAGAGGGTGCACCACACACACTTGCATGCACACACTTGCAACTACTGCCAATTTAAGTGCGCAATCCTCCTACTGCATGTCATGGGAATGTGGGTGGAAACTGGAGCTCCCAGAGGAAACCCATGTGAATGCAAGGAGGACATGCAGACACTGCACAGAAGGCACCCCAGTCGAGAATCAAACTGGAGAACCTCTTGCTGTGAGGCAACAATGCTAACCACTACACCACTGTGCTGCCCTATACTAACAGGCTTATACTGCCAGGGTATGAGAACTTGACAGAGATTTGGAATGCATGGCCAGGCCTCAAAAGGCCCCAGTGATTGTTAGTCTAGTACACACCTAAAACTAAAGGTGGAGTCATATGGGTCAGCTTTTAAGAACTCACATGTCACATGTAACACAATTCTGCATTTGGTGGATGTTACATACTGAAATGAATAGTAAGTGAAATGAGGCAGTCGGTTAAAATAAGTTATCAGAAATAAAAATGTAATATTCCTTTCTCATATAAAAATTAATTTACATGACTGGGTTGAATGGTTATACAAATTATATGATAGCATAGAATAGTATTAACATCTTTGATGAGATAAACTGTGAAAAACGAACCCAGCACTCGTAACCACTGTAAAGTCAAAAAGAAGTGCTTGGACACGCTGTTAAATGTTCCACGAAGGTTTATTTACACTAAGCACCTTATCATGAAAAGAATTAATATTAATGATTTTTAGGTAGGGATTGGTGTGTTTGACTGAGTTTAATTGATTTATCGACCAATGGCATTGTTCATCAATTAATTGTTTTAGTATTTAAACGTGTGTATTAAATTTATATCTTTGTCTGATGAAGTCTTCAGTGACGAAAACGCAGGAATTGTGTTGTATGTAAGAGCGTTTATGGTCTGGCATCTTGGCAACTAGGTGCAGCGTGGATCCTTTTAAATTTTGTAAATAAACCTTCGTGGAACATTTAACAGCGTGTCCAAGCATCTTTGATGAGATAGTCACAGGCTTTCACATTGAGAAGAACTAAACAAATATATGTGTGTTTGTTTGTGTGTGTATATATATATATATATATATATATATATATATATATATATATATATATATATATACAAAAACAAAAAAAATACTCTTGTTTTCCATACTTTTCTAATAGTTTGTTCCAGTGATCAGATTTTGCTGATCCCTGGGCTTTGTCTTGGTTCCTGTTTTCTCCATTTTCCTTGTTTGGTCAAGGGGTAGTTTCTTTACTCACTAGTGGGAGTAGGAGTACTGAGCTGCCTGTTTGTCCTCAGAGGAGTGGTTTAAGGCAGTAACTTGTAGTTTATTGGCCATTTTGGGTCATTTCCTGTCTTTTCCAGCCCCCTGCTATAAAGCACGCTTTGGCGGGCTTTTCTGGCTATAGAGAACTCAGCACAGCTCCTCGTGGTGTCCAGCAGAGTTCCTAGAGCAGCAGAGACCAGAAAAGACAAACTTTCCAGATTCTAAGTATTTTTTTCTGCATTTTCGACTTTTTAAGCCTTTCGATTGCTATTTCTGCCCGTTTTATTCTGCTATTACCTATTTTTACTGTTTTTAATAGCTTGAATTGTTTATTGCACTTGCTTGTTTAAGTTTTGCTTAAAAGTTAAACAACAGGCTAATACACTCAAGTGTACTAGCTTTTGATAGCATTTAGTCGAAAAACACAGCATTTATTGTATTTTCTGTCTATCTGAAAAAAACTTGAAAAAAAAAACAAATACTCTTGTTTTCCATACTTTTCTAATAGTTTGTTCCAGTGATCAGATTTTGCTGATCTCTGGGCTTTATCTTGGTTCCTGTTTTCTCCATTTTCCTTGTTTGGTCAAGGGGTAGTTTCTTTACTCACTAGTGGGAGTAGGGAGTACTGAGCTGCCTGTTTGTCCTCAGAGGAGTGGTTTAAGGCAGTAACTTGTAGTTTATTGGCCATTTTGGGTCATTTCCTGTCTTTTCCAGCCCCCTGCTATAAAGCACGCTTTAGCGCGCATTAGCGCGATTTAGCGCGGAGCTGCCACTGTTGCACACTAGGGCAGCACCGGTTAAGCAGGTTTAAACTATTCGGGCTACCTAAAGTCCACTCTTCAAATTTTCCCTTAAAACTACCTTCCTCGAACTATACTACTGATCTAATCAGCGTATCCTATAACTAAAAGATCATCTCTACTTGACTCCAAGTAGACTATTCTCTATCTGTTAAACCTAGCACTTGCTCCTACAGTACTTATTACCTTGATACGGCACTCTTGTCATAGATAGTACCCAAAAAGGCAACCCCCATTTCTCGGTCACCCACGTCCCCGGAATCTTTTTAAAGTTTTTGTCTATCCTTCTAGCATGTCGAGGGATCAGTTGCTAGTGTCCTCTCCTGCTCAGCTGGTGAACCTGGGAATATTGAGGCAATGCTACAATTGCCTCATGTACACAGACAACCCTCTCCTCCTCCCACAAAACACAAATACATGCGAGAGATGCAACTATACGGCCAAACTGGAGGCTGAGCTCTCTCAACATAGGACTGGCAAGACCAGTCAGGAGGAGAAGGTTACCACACACACTATAGACCCAGTCTCACATAGTACCATTACAACCTCAAATCATACACATAAACACACAAAGACATACTCGGAGGCTCTGATCAAAAATCTACCAAAACAGCAGAGGCCACCAAAGCAGACACCCAAACAACCACCACCTCAGAACGCAACACCTGCAACACATAGACCTCACAGTCAGAGTGTCAAACAGTCACAGCCCTTAAGGCCAAACACAATGCCAGACAGACTAGTCATTGGTGACTCCATAGTCAGACACACTGACGTCCCGCTCACCAGACTGAGTAAGGAGAAGGTCACAGTAAGCTGCCTGTCGGGCGCTAGAATCCGCCACATAACGCAAGCACTCAGGTCTCTCAACAGCAGGTACAAATATGACTCAGTCATTGTCCACGCTGGTGTAAACGACCTGAGACGTACCTCCTTGGACTACATGAAAAGAGACATTGAGGAGCTCTCTGATTATGTAGCCCAGGCAGGTATGACCCTGACCTTGAGCAGTATCCTACCTTCACCAAGAATGATGCCACAATACAGAGATAAGATGATCAGCTTTAACAATTGGCTTAAACACTGGTGTCATTCAAAGGGGATCCAGTGTCTGTCTGCCTGGGATGACATGCTGGACAAGCCACGCTGCTTCGCAAGGGACGGCTTGCACCTGTCACCCCTGGGATTCCGGATATTGGCAAAGGCTCTTGCCACCCCCATAGTGCCTTTTTAGGCAAGGCTCAAATTCTAAACCTACCACCCTAGAACACAAAAAGGAAAAACTAAGGGTAATGCTGCTCAATGCCAGAAGTCTAAATCTCAAAATGCACGGACTCGAGGCCCTTCTCAGTATGGAGAACATCGATGTCTGTGCTGTGACAGAAACCTGGTTCAAGGCTCCTGAGAGCACCCCAGCGCTATCACGTTTTACCTCATATCATGCGTTCCGGCCCCAAAATCCGGACAATACCAAGAAAGGAGGGGTATCCATATTCATCAAGGACACCCACACCTCAAGACTGGTGGCAATGCACGATGCATCGGAGACCATCCAGGTGCAATTAACCATAGGCAAGACTGCTCTGCAAATTGTAGCATGTTACAGGCCACCCTCACAAACTCAGGAACCTCACATGGCCTTCCTGAAAACACTAGAGGGGGTAAATGTATCACCAAACACCATCATACTAGGTGACTTCAATTACCCTAATATAGACTGGGAACACTACTCAAGCCCAAACACCCTAGCCCAAAAGTTCCTGGAATTCATAAACTCAAATGCCATGGAACAACTAGTCACCATCCCCAAAAGAGGAGATAACATACTTGATCTCATCATCACGAACATGGGAGCACAATGTTCAACACCAGAAGTATACCCCTCACTGGTGAGATCAGATCACAAACTAATCTCGCTGGAGGTCCTCATCCCAGCCCACCTGAAATAAAAAAGACCACAGTAAAGAACTTCTCAAAAGCCGACTTCACACTTCTAAAGACTAGTGTGGTCTCCTTTAAGGCCCCCGAGCCGGCGGAAAACAGTACTCAAGCCGCTGAATCACTTACAAATGCCTTCTACCAGCACCTGCAGGACTGCATGGATAAGGCAATCCCAAGCAAAACAAAGACTCTTTGTACCAAAGGCAAGCGTCCAGTCTGGTGGACCCCAGCCATAAACAAACTCTACAACAAAAGGAGGAAGCTACTACAAGATAGAGCAAAATCCTTAAAAGGTAAGACACCCTTGATCACTATAAGTAAAAAACTAAGAGCTCTCATAAAATCATCCAAAGCAAATTTCGAGAGAAAAATAGCTAAAGACTCAAAAGACAATCATAAGGCCTTCTTTAGCTATGTTAGAAACCTGGGAGGAAACTCCCAGATATGCTCAGAACTAGTTCAAAATGATGTGAAGATTACTGATCCTACAGACATTGCCAACATACTGGCTGACAGGTTCAGTGTAAACTCCCCCCCCCCCCTCCCCCCCAAAACGAGAGATATCTATACCAAATGATTGCAGCCTCCCAAACATCTCCAGCGCCCAAGTGAGAACTGCTCTCTCCAAAGCAAAAAACACAGCATCCATGGGACCTGATGGTGTCCCCGGCTGTGTGCTCCACGAACTCAATGAGGAATTAAACCCACAGCTAGGACAGCTGTTTAATCAAAGTCTTACCTCGGGATACGTACCCAGGGAGTGGCGCACTGCAACTGTGGTCCCACTGCACAAAGGCGGTGCCTCCACCGACCCTGGAAATTACCGCCCATTAGCTTGACAAGCCTTATCTGCAAAGCCATGGAGAGGATCATAATGGACCTCATAAATAAAGACATAGGGAATTTGCAGACTTTGGATCCAACCCAGTTTGGCTTTGTCAAAGGCAGATCATGCCTTTTAAACTTGGTTGACTTTTTCGAAACAGTCACCAAAGCCATTGATGAGGGAAAGGCAGTCCATACAGCCTACCTCGATCTGGCTAAGGCCTTCGATACAATACCCCACTCGGGTATCATTGAAAAACTCATCAGCTTAAATGTTAACCCATACATCACAAGATGGGTTGCAAACTGGCTGAGTGACAGAACCCACAGGGTCAGAGTTGCTGGCGCCATGTCAGACTCAAAGCCTGTCACAAGTGGTGTCCCACAGGGCTCAGTCCTGGGCCCACTCTTGTTTGGCATCTACTTTTCCGAAGTACAAGCAAACACAGGAGGGTTATGGCTGACAAAGTTTGCAGATGACTGCAAACTGCCGCCATAGTAGAAAACACATCTGACACAGATATCCTTCAGAAGGGTCTCACAGAAATGGATAACTGGTGCCAGAGCCACGGACTAAAGTTAAATGCCAAAAAATGCATAGTCATACCCTTCGGGAAAAACAAGGTTACCCCTAGCTACCAAATAGGTGGCAATCCACTGACCACAGAAGAAGTTATCAGGGACCTGGGGACCCAGGTTGATAGTAGTCTGTCATTCGACACCCATGTAGCTAAAGTAGTTAGGAAGACCTTCTACATTGCCCACCTTATCATGAAGGGATTCTCATCTAGATCAAGGGAGGTCATAGTCTCCCTTTACTCATCACTCATCAGACCAATGATTGAGTACAATGCCCCATTCGGAATGTATCTGACCCGACACTTGCAGCAGCTGGAGAGGCCACAAAAGTTCCTCACCAAAAGGATAAAGGGTCTCAAAAATCTGTCCTATGCTGCCCGACTGAAAGAACTCCAGCTCTATTCAGTCGCTACCGCTTGCTCAGAGGTGACCTTTGCCTAACATACAAGGCCATGTCAAACCCAGATTTGATGAATATGCTTCACCTCAAAAATCTAGATCCATCAGAGCCACAAGGGCGGAGACTTAAACCTCGACACGGCTATTAATAGGACGTGCTGGAGGGATAGATTCATCACCCAAAGACTCCCTATGCTGTGGAACAAAATCCCGGTACATGTGAGGCAGAGCACCTCGCTGGCCTTGTTCAAGAGAAATCTTGACCAATGGATGGGAGATCGCAGATATACCCCAGGGATTACCTCAGTGTCACTGCTCGACAGAGGCACAGCAAAATAATGAGTATAGTTCCCCATACTAAAGGGGTGGCGTAAGCCACAAAACGATGGGCTAGGCTTGTAAATGCCCTCGGGCAGATAGCCTAGTATGAACCTATGAACCTATGAACCTATGAACATACACACACAGAGATTATCGTTATTATCACAGTTAGACGTTGCCCGTTCGATTCTCAGCTAGAGCGTCTTCTGTGTGGTGACATATGTGTGAATGGGTGTTCCTTTGTTGAAGGTTGTGCGTTAGGCCCGGCAAGACAGCATGTAAAAATCTACTGCCAATCATTAGTGGACTGGAGTTCCGCTGTGGCGACCCCTAACCGGGAAAAGCCAAAAGACACAACAACAACAACATCTAGGGAAACTAAAATGGTAAGAAGGAATTTTTCAAAAATATGAAAAAATATGCAAGTATGAGATCTGGGAACTAGAATGGATATTCAGGATCTTGAAAAATCTGGTGAGCTAGACAAGATTAAAGAGTTGAGTAACTTTTTATGTTAGCATTCATGGATGAGAATATTTCAAGAATATCCAAATAGAATAGAAAAGATGTTCGCGACAGAAGACAGGATAGGTGTAAATTTCATCAAGGAGAAGGAAGTATATTTGAAAAGTTGTTAGCTAGCTGGCTGCTGGCATTCCCAGTTGCATTATTTATGTTGCTTTTTAACGGCTTTGTTAATAATTTGAATAAACTTTAGATGAACTGTGCACCCTTTGTGAATTTTGGGCCTTGGAAAGGCTGAAAGTGCAGAGAGGTTTGTTGCAGCAGTGTGGTCCATTCAATTAGTATCTCATAGTTTGAATATTTCACAGACCTTGGTTGTGTTACTTGAACAGTAACCCATAACTGGCTGTGAGTAATGCTGGATTTACTCATGGTTAATGTGGTTGGATCACAAGGGTGAAGCTCAAGTGATCAAATAAATACAACCGTGAGTGAATCCAGCATTACCTACACCCAGGAGTGGGTTGTTGCTATTATACATTGACATTATTTCATAAAGAAATTACTTATCTTTCTCAAATAATGCCTTTGTATAATGGCTCTGTAGTGTTCCTCCACGTTGTTTCCCTGTTTTTCTGTGTTTTCTGATTTACTGCCCATGAGTATGGGACTTAAGTTCCTATACTTGGACAGTACAATTTTTAGAATGAGGCAAAATCTGAACTTTTTGTAGGGGATAGAACAATATAAGTGAAGTGAGTGTTGTGTTTACTACCTTAAATGTTATTCCCTTATCTGAAATACTTAAAAAGAAAAATGCATATCAGTAATTTTGCACTGTCAACAGGGAAAAATGGATTTCTAATACTTTTTTTTTTTTTTTTTAGCATGAGGTAAAATGTGGACATTCTCTGAAAATCCAGACAGTTTAAAGGTATGCCAGTGCACCAAGATTTAAGAAGGGACACAATTGAAGCACAAGGAAAATCAGGCACATTTCTGTTTCTTTCATTTTGCAGAATGTACTTGATTTTTCTTTGAATTTGGTCTGCTGTCCGTAGTATATATCAGTAGAAAAGTCTGGCTGCTCAATAATACTTCAGTGGACAGACTTTTTTCTGTTGGTATATGCTCAATTTACAATGGGCACACTGGTTGGGCTGACCAATCATTATGCATGCTTTTTTAATACTAATGAGAAGTCATTGTATAATTCCTGGTTTAGAATTGATAGATGTGCTCTTGTGGTTCTGAGAGTGACCATCTTCCTCACTGAAGTATGAGTGGGGCTTTAAGACCATCAAGTTTTGCTTCATTGTCAATGGTTGCCACTTCTTCATGTGCTCAGAGGGATCATGGACATCATTGCTAGCTTAAAACTTAGACTGTTTGCTGATGATGCTGTAGTGCAGGGTGTACCTACAAGTATTTTTTTTTCAGTTCATCTGTTAAAGCAATTTTTCGATCTCTGCCATCCTGAAACTGTTTTGTAGTTTGGCGAGTTAATTTCTCAGCAGTGAGTTTTAGGGCAGAGTTTTTTTTTTTGTTTTTTTGCATTGCTTTCTTAGATGATTCTTTGGGTCCTGCTGTTCATTTCCAGTGGATCTAATGTTTGGTTCTGTGCCATTAAACTTGGTACATCTATCATCTACTGCCTTTTAATTGGAGCGGTTTCCTGATTTCCTTTGTGAGCTGTTCATTCCATAATTTGAGACTTTTAATATTTATTATTTTTGGTAATCACAAATGTATTATCCTTTGGTACATTTTTTAACAGTTCTTTACCTTTGCTGGCAGCTGTGCTTGACTTATTAAAGTTTGACTATATTTTATTAACTGGGGGTTGCATACTGTCATTTACTACAACAACTATTTTATCTTAATTACTATTTACTGTTCATTTAATTTATCTATTTCCACAACTGAAATTTTGAGGAGGTTTTATATTTTGCTTGTATTATGTGTTTACTTGGTTAGACCTTGTGAAGAGTTTTCCTATATATGTTGTTCAGTCTTACGGTTTTCATTACATGAAATGCAGTCATGTATGCACATGTTTAACACCCCTACAAGTTAGTTTTCAGTCTGACATGTATATGTTCTGTTAATAAAATGCTAATTTATTATCGGAAGTAGTGATGAACATTATACATTAAGATTTTATGATGGTCTTCTTACTGTGGGAGTTTTTATTGACCTGACTAAAGCCTTTAAAGCTGTAGATTATACACTACTATTTAACAAATTTATGAAACCTAACCTTGGAATAAATACTTTGGAATAGTTTAAAAGTTACCTCGAGACCAGAGCCTTCCAAGTACACTTAAGTAGCTCACTGTCTGAAACTAGCACACTCAGCAGTGGAGCACCAGATGGTTTTGTTCTAGCTTTGCTACACATTTTGCTTTTCAACCTCACGAATGATCTTTCCAACCTCAAAGTAGTCATGAACACATGATCTACATTTACTCAAACTGAGTAACAATTTATGTGATCTACAGCAAAAATTGCAAACTAGTTTTATGTCTGTGCATTTGGAAGCACATAATGAATTCCTGGCCAGTCTTATTAAATCAAACATCATAATCTTTTCTTCCAGTCAAAGTTTCACAGACTCTTCCCACTTGTAATATTAGACAATGATGGGAATACCATTCCTAATGTATCAGAACAAAGCTATCCTGGATTAACTCTTGACCTCACTTTATTCTTTGCTCAGCATACATGCAGGGCTTTTACTGAAACTCTAGCTTAATTCACACTGTACTAAAGGATCACCATTTCCTTATGCCTGTTGCTTGTTGTTTCATGGCAATGAACACAATCATTCCTAAAATAGAATGGAAACTTCCTTTACTCACAATTTTCTCCAGTTCCAAAACTCATAAAATGTAAGCTATTGGAAACAAAATATCGAGTTTGGTTTGCTGTGGGAGTCCCAAACTCATCGTGATTTTCTTGCTCGATTTAATTGACTACCTGTAAACTATAGATCCGCTAATTTGTTCACTTTTATTCAAATGAGACCAGTGTCAATTTAGTCTGAACTCCAAATTAGACAATACAATTACTCACTAATATAGAAAACACTTGCCCTAGTTAGACCCTGTTTCAAAACCAGATACATAGCTTTCCATTTGAAATCACCTCCCAAATGAAGTATGAAAACAATTGACAATATAAACATTTAAGAATAATCTAAATGTGTCCCTCACAAGTGAAGCTGCTTGTGTTTCAGGACAATGAATTGTAAGCTGCCAGTCCTTGCCATCTTCAGTCTAACTAATGAAAAGTACAATTGTTTTTCCTTCTTAAAAGGTAAGTGCTAATCATCAGACAATTGTTTATATTTAATTTTCAAAGTGATTGTACTTAATATCTATAATGTGATTGTGCATAGCAAATGTTTTCTTGTTTTTGCAAATGTCTCCTGAATTAACCTGATGCTTCCCTATGACTAAATTGGTGCTGAAAATGGTCTGGCAACCAACGCATTCACCTGGTTATCAAACTGAAATAAATATATACATAAATTAATAAATAAATGATAAACATATGATTCTCAGCTAGGTGCCTACTGTGTGGAAGTCTGCATGTCCACCATGCGGTCACATGGGTTTTCTCTGGGTGCTCTAGTTTCCTCCCACATTCTCCAGACATGCAGTAGGTGGATTGGACACTCTAAATTGGCAGTAGGTGTGAGTGTGTCTGTGAGAGTGAATGATACAGATGACCTACAGTGGCAGGCTAGTCACCCGGTGGTGTAAACCTTGACTTGAGATGATTGTCACTGTTGAAGTGACACCCCCACCCCATGTGCAAAATGGGAAAAAAAGGGGTTGAGGATTGATGTATATGATAACATAGTCTGTAAAATTAAACTCATCTGATAAAAATCCTGAAGGCATTTGTTACAAAAGAAGTAAATATTTGGTTTTATTCTAAGAGGACTCTTTCTGGTACATTTTCATTAACTCCGGATTTTTGTTGCGGTAGGTTAACACATAGCTCTCAACCTTTCATCTCTAAATGTGGAAAACTTCCTCATAATGTGGAACAAATAGTCAAAATGTAGAAGTCTTAATAAAAAACTCAACTTTAATATGATTAATAAAGTTCTTTTGGTTAATTAAACATTCAGTGTTATTTATCATGGTTAACCGACAATAATCAGTACAATAAATGCATGACAGAGCCTTTCAATGTTGAACGACATGGGAGATGGAAGTTTTAATACTCAAAATGAGGAATGCCCTTACAATGAGGTGTAGCTGAATGGTATGAACCCAAACTACATAGTTTTTATAATTCCGTGACAGCAGATCTCCACAGACTTACCTTATAATAGAATCCATTATAGGCGCACCCACACTGCTCTGTTGGAATGCATGCATCACCACTCTGTGAAAAGCCATCATTACAGAAACAACCTTCAGAGCATGTTGTATCACAGTAACCTGCTGTTAGTTCTGGTGTACATAGAGTGCTACATTTATCACCACACACCTCATAGTGGCTATTCTGTGGGCACTGTGGTGCTGAAAAAAATGAACATGTAGCAAATTGTTCAGTGAAGTCAAAGTCAAAGCCAGAACAAAAACATATTTCACAAGGATAATCAAACAATTGCTGAAAATTGTATTTTTAGTATTCTTTTTATTAATATAATGAGGACATATCTTGATATTTGCATATTCTCTCCTGAATATTAGTGTGACGTATGTTTTACTTCTGAGTTATGACTATATCATCTGCTTAGACATTCAAGAATCACAATAAACAGATTCATTTTGTGATAATGACTGCATTTTGCATTTGCATATGTTAACCCGACATCTGCAGCAATTGGAGAGACCCCAAAAGTTCCTCACCAAAAGGATAAAGGGACTCCAAAATCTGTCATATGCTGCCAGATTGAAGAAACTCCAGCTCTATTCAGTCGCATACCGTCTGCTCAGAGGTGACATGTGCCTGACATACAAGGCCATGTCCAACCCGGAATTAATGGACATGCTCCACCTCAAAAAATCCAAATCCACCAAAACCACTAGAGCAAGCGACTTAAACCTTAGCACGGATATAAATAGGACGTGCTGGAGGGATAGATTTATCACTCAGAGACTCCCTATGCTGTGGAATAAAATCCCGGTCCATGTGAGGCAGAGCACCTCGCTGACTCTGTTCAAGAGAAATCTAGACCTGTGGATGGGAGATCGTAGGTTTACCCCGGGAATCATCTCTGGGTCACTGCTGGACAGAGGCACAACAAACTAATGGGCACAGTATTTTTTCATATAAGGGGTGGCGTAAGCCACAATAATTTGGGCTAGGCTTATAAATGCCTTAGGGCAGATAGCCTAGTATAAACCTATGAACCTATGAACCTAATAGTGATATTATCAATAGCATTTAGGTTAGCAGCAAGCACAATATTAATTTATCTTTATGGGAAAAAACAAAACAATATCCCACTCTGTATATAAAAATCCTTTTCTGCCGTCCATCCATTCATCCATCCATCTGTCTATCCAGTGCTGAGCAAGCCATATGTGACACATGTAAATTACAATGCACAGCTACCACTGTCCACAGAGTACATCAGGGAAATACTCACAATTCACTTTAAATTGATCTGTTCCTTGTGGTCCAGTTGTCCAGGGTTTGATTCCCTCAACATTCATTGCCCTGCTGTTGAGCTCTGAACAAATCCCTTAAGAAGGGGCTGGGTACTCAACAAATACATAGAATATAAAATAAATACAAAGACAAATACTATCCCCTGCACATTACATCAGCTTAAAAATTATAATTACCTTAAAAAAGCCCTTTCCTATCACTATACAAGAAAGCTTGGATGCTTACCCCCAGTTTAATTTATCCCCTTATTTAACCCATCCCCTAACAGGAAAACACACACACTTGCATACAAACTCTCAGCACCCTACCACAAACTCGCTTTTCTTTGATGACCAACCCAAAAATTGCTTAATATGTTCTCATAAACAGCCCTTTGCATAAAACAGACTATAGTTAAGTTATTTCACACAAATTAGTGTTGACCAAATGAACTATAACCATATAGACACATATGCATGTGTGTGTGTGTGCATGTGTGTGTGTTTGGGTATGTGACAACTTGTTTAATAGTAACTTACTGAAAGTCATAATATTAACTGCAAAATCCTGAAATGTCAAGATGTTGAAACTTTACAATGTTGAATGTAAAATATCTATGAATAGTACACATGTACTACATTTATACGCTGAGCTAGTACACTGGCAGTCAACAAACAATATTACTCTCCTGTTAGTGAAACCTGGAAATGAGTGTTAACATGGGTCCTACAAGGGGGAGAGGGCATGTCCAGCTCTCTACATATGTAGGGGGGAGTAGTATTTTTTATTTCAACATTGCACATTCATTATTATGACTTTCAGTATATTGCTTTTCAATAGGTTGACATAGAAAGTCTCGTGTGTGTGTGTGTGTGTGTGTGTGTGTGTGTGTGTGTGTGTGTGTGTGTGTGTGTGTGTGGATTGTAAAGAAATGTATTCATGCTGGCCTTAATTGTGATTAAGATACCTTTTTCATTATTTTAATAGTTATTTTTTACCCATATGAAGCACTTCATAAAGTGACTGTTAATTGTATTTTATCAATAGAAGTATTTGTAGCTTCTCTGCAAACTGACTCGCCTTTCTTTCTTCATCATTTATTTTGATAGATTCCGAATGATTATATACACTACACCCAAGGGAACTTTTGTTTAAGATGGATTACTTGAACACTTTTGTGCTGAATAGCTATGTATGCTTAAAGCTGTTGCTGTGGTTTGGTTCACAGTCCTACTTTTTGCTACAATTTTTTATACTTTTGGCCTTAGTGAACCCTTTATCCTGTTTACTGATGTTTTGTGCTGCATATTTAAGAATGGTTTACCTATAAATGATTTCAGAGACGGTTAGTAGTATATTTGATATTTTGCTTCCCTGAAATAAGAGAGGACACCTCCATATATTTCTCTCCCTGTTACCTTCCAGGTTTGCTCTGGCTCCCTATTAAAATGTCAGCACTTGAAATGCAAAGTGCCAAAAATCTGACAAAAAAAGACTGAAAACCCAGAGAAGAGTGAATCACAAAATTCACTCATTTTCTTAAAACTTCTTTTTGTGAGGGCTAGCCCCCCTGCACATGGGGGCAAACCTCCTACATCCCCCTAAACTTACATACACCAACTCTGAGATCGCCATACCCCAGAAAAAAGGGAATATTCTGAGAAATTGTGTCTTGGACTTCGTACATGCTTCATAGGTAGGTACTAGGCTATCGGCCCAAGGGCCTACGTAAGCCTCGCCAACAAGGTTCCCTGGCTTACATCACCCAAGAAAGTTATTTTCCTGTGCCACTATTGAGCAGAGACACAGAAGTAATCCCCGGGGTGTATTTCCTATTTCCCATCCAGTCATCAAGATTTTTCTTGAAGAGTGCTAATGAAGAACTTTGCTTGACATAGATGGGTAGCCTGGGACAGGAATCTATCCCTCCAGCATGTCCTGTTTATTGTGGTGACAAGGTTTGGGTCCCTAGAGCGTGTAACTCAGAGGGATTAGGATATCTTTAGGTGTAGCATGTCCAAAAGCTCTGGGTTTGACATAGCTTTATATGTTAGGCAGAGATCACCTCAGAGTAGGCGATATGCTATGGAGTAAAGCTAGAGTTTTTTGAGGCGGACAGTGTAGGACATTTGTTTGAGGCCAGTAATCCTCTTTGTGAGGTACTTCTGTGGCCTTTCCAGCTGCTGCAGGTGTCTTGTGAGGTACATACCAAAAGGGGCGTTGTACTCTACAATGGGTCTAATGAGTGTCGAGTAGAGGGGAACAATGACTTCGTTTTTCCTGGATGAGGACCCATTTATGATTAGGTGTGCCATGTAGAAGGACTTCCTGACTACTGTGGCGATGAGACTATCAAAGGAGAGACTACTGTCCACCTGGGTCCCAAGGTCTCTTATCACACATTCGGTGTTGAGTAGATTGCTACCTATGTGGTAGTTCATGGGTACAGAGTTTTTACTAAAGGGGATGACACTGCACTTTTTGGCATTGAGCTTGAGGCCATGGCTCTGACACCAGGCATCTGTCTCAGCGAGGCCCTTCTGTAAGATGTCCACATCATTTGGGGACTTGACTATGGCTCCTAGTTTGCAGTCATCTGCGAACTTCATTAGCCAGAGGCCTTCTGTGTTAACCTGTACTTCAGAGAAATAGATACCAAACGGGAGAGGTCCCAGGAAGGAACCATGTGGTACTCCACTTGTCACTGCTTTGAGGTCAGATTTGGAGTCTGCAACTTTTACAGTGTGGGTTCTGTCAGTGAGCCAGTTGGCAACCCATCTTGTGACATAGGGATTTATACCTAGTTTAGTGAGTTTAGCTGTAATTCCAGAATGGGGGATGGTGTCGAAAGCCTTGGCGAGGTCAAGATAGGCTGTGTGAACCACCTTACCCTCATCTACGGCTTTGGTGACTGCCTCAAAGAAGTCGATCAGGTTCAGGAGGCATGATCTGTCTTTCACAAACCTGAACTGGGTGGGATCCAGAGCATGGAGGTTACCAATGTCTTTGTTTATGAGTTCCATGATGATACATTCCATGGCCTTGCAGACCAGGCTCGGCAGGCTAATAGGTCGATAGTTCCTGGGATCAGTGGTGGCTCCCCCTTTGTGGAGTGGGATAACTATTGCTGTGCACCATTCAGTGGGCACAAAGCCTGATGCGAGGCTATTATTGAGCATGGTGCTTAAGTGGGGAGCCAGTCCGTTCTGAAGTTCATGTAAAATGCAGCCTGGGATGTTGTCCGGTCCCATGGATGCTGTGTTTTTGGCTTTAGAGAGTGCAGCTTTTACCTGCATAGTTGTGATTACAGTGACTCTGCATTCGTCCTGTATAGATATGGGCCCTTTAGGGGGTGAGGGGGGGTAAAGTTAGCACTGAACCTATCTGCCAGGATGTTGGCAATATCAGTTGGCTCTGAAATTTTCATGTCTTTGCGCTGTAACTCAGAGCAGATCTGGGTGTTGCCATTGAGATTCTTGATATAGCTATAGAATACTTTGTGGTTGTCCTTAGAATTCGTGGCGATTTTGTTTTCATAGCTAGCTTTGGAGGATCTTATAAGGGATCTCAGCTTCTTATTGAGGCTGACCAGAGAGCTCCTCCACTCATGGGATTTTACTCTCTTTTGCAATAGTTTCTTCCTTCTGTTGTAGAGTTTGTTTATGGCAGGGGACCACCAGATTGGCTTGCTTTTTTTGGAGGATAGTGTCTTGGTTCTGTTTGGAATTGCATGATCCATGCACTCATGTAAGTGCTTATAGAGTGCATTTGTGTAGGATTCAGCAGTTGTAACTGTATTGTCCATCTGCATGGGTGTCATGAAGTTCAGCACTTCTGTCTTAAGAAGCATGAAGTTGGCTTTGGAGAAATTTTTTACTGTGGTTTCCTTAATGGGGGTGGGGGGGTGGGGAGTGGGGGCGGGATGTGGATATCAAGGGTGATTAGCTTATGGTCGGATAGGACCAACGAGGAGTTGACTTCAGGTGTGGAACACCGGTCACTTGTGTCTGATCTTTTGACCATTCAGTCTCCGAATTTCAGGACTCAGTTTAGCGGATCCCAACATTTCAAATGGTTGCCATATGGGGATATATCCTCTCCCTTGATCAGTTCTTATATACCTCACATAATTACATATACAAATGTGATGCAAATATATTCAAGAAAAAAATGTAAATAGTATGTAACTGCAAGAAACTGATGAAATCAGTTGCAAACATATATCCATTTAATTGCCCGTTCATTTAGAACACATTTTATACATTCTAAGCTCAGGACGAAAAGTTTTGCACATGCAGATTGCTGTTTGGATTACAGACCAGTTAGAGGCACTATTTTCCATTTGTAGTGGCATTTTCTAATTGGAAGTATGACAGCAAATAAGTAAATAAACAAATAAAAAGGTGAATAATACAAAATAATCTGGCCCTGGATTTGATAATACCTAATGCAACCAACACAAGAACCCCATGTACTGTAACTTTTCTGAACATAATTTAATACACTTTCAAAAAAGATAATCATATATTTATCTATATGTATTATGTTTATACATATAATTATATTAACTTTTTGAATGAGAATATAAAGGAATAAATACGTCATTTCAACATCTGGCAGAAATATTCACTTCTGATGTGGGCTGTAGTAGTAGTAGGTTAGCTGTTGTACTAGTTACAGAGTGGAAATGTGATGGAGACAAGATAGTGTAAGGACTTCTTTACTTGGTAATGCTTCGAGTATATATGCCTCATTATGCTTTGCTCCATTCAGTTTATGCAATATATAGGTCTGCCCATTTTTGACAGCAATTTTAGCAGTCATTTAAAGTTTGTAGTTTTTGTTGATGTATAAATAATTTATAGCTCTTATGTAAAATGCTGCAAAATAAAACTTTTATTAAATGAATAAATAAATATGAAATAGAAAAGCTTTCACATCTTCTAATCATTCTTCAGTCAAAGCACCATTAAAATGAAATTTGTTGAACTCTGCCTTGTATATGCTTCTTTTACTGTTATGCAATTGATACATAAGAATAGGTGGGCAAATAAAAAAGGAAACACTTATGACATCATTACATTTTCTGCATATTACTACACTAATTAACCTTCTTCTTCTGATCACAGTTTTTAAGATAATTCAGAAAATTCTTCATCACCACAGTTATGAGATGAAAACTGCCTAGAGAGTTTTTAATATCCATCTAAAACATTTATTGTGTTCTCTAAGGAAGAAAACGTGAAAACATGTAGTTTAATTTGCTATTTAGCATAATTTTTAACAATCTATGTAATGCTATTAAAGACAAAAATGTTAATGCAAGGAGCATATAGTAAATGAACATGTATGTCTTTAATAACTGTCTGGACCAGTCATCGAAATTACGAGTTTGAATCACAAGAGAGACTCTGGTACACATTTTGCAGCTGCAGGGAATAACCCTTTTTTTTTAATTGTTGCACCTTGTTTGCTGTAGCATAGACTAGATTCATAACTGCTGAATCTAGTTCTGTTTGTCTAACTTGAGCACTAAATCAGGCCATCTTTTGTTGGAGAGGGTTCCCATACACCCTAGTGGCAGAAGTGTGCAATTAGAGCTCATCTGATTGAATGTTGCTGGTGCAGGACTTAGTTTTGAGCCTTTTTATTGGTTAATCTGTTTAGATCAGTTTGTGCTTGTTTGCTACGTAGCGCCACATTTGTGCATCGTGCACTGCCATGCAGTGGTGGGCACCACTGGTGGTTATAGACACAAACTCTTTTGCCTGCAAATTTTCCCTTAATAGTCTGCTGGTACTCCATCGGTGAGTTCTTGTGATTGCCTCTCACTGACAGGTAATGCATTCAACTAAGCTCACAACTTGGCAACAGATTCTACCCAATAGCCCCTTGTATTTTTTGTCCACTTCTCCTGTCCTCTACTTATTCCTTCCTGTCCTCTACCTGTTTTCTGACCACATCAACTTACATAGCATTATGGATGGACAATTTCCCACAGTTTCTCCAGTCAGCCTGGTTGACATTGCCGTCCTGAGGCAATGTAGCTATTGCCCCATGTACACTGACAACCCACTTCTTCTAGTCCACACAAATTAATTATGTGAGAGATGCATTTATATCAAGAACCTAGAATCCAGGCTCTCTTGCTCACTAGTCAATCTATCTGATACGAAGTAGGTTGTCAGCATACACACACCACCTCCTGCACCTACCAAACCAACAACACATAAACTTACATATGCGGAGGTCCTTATGGAAAGCTTACCTAAATATCAGAGACCTCCCAAACACAAATACAAGCATGCTTCACATAATACATCCTCTGCAGAACATAGTATACATAATATATCGCACACCAGTATCTCACCATTCAAACCACAAAAACAAACATCTTAGTCAAAGGCAGCTCAGTTGTGAGACACACAGATGTGCCTCTCACCAGGATGGATAAGGACAAGGTCATGGACAGCTGTTTGTCAGATGCCAGCATCTGCCGCCTCACACACACACTTAAGTCTCTCAAAAACAGGCAGTGTTATGACTCTGTCATAGTCCATGTTGCTGTGAAAGACTTGAGATGTACCTCCCTAGGCTATATGAAGACAGAACTGACTGAGCTCTTGGATTAGGTGTCTCAGGCAAGTATGTCCCTAGCCTTAACCAGCATTTTACCTTTGCCTAGGATAATACCTCAATACAAACAAAAAATGATTGACTTCAACAATTGGGTTAGTTTCTGGTGTCGTTCAAAGGGGATCCAGTATCTGTCAGCTTGGGATGACATGGTCGACAGATTTTGATGCTTTGCCAGAAATGGTCTCTGTCTGTCACTCCTGGGATTTCGGTTACTGGCTAAGGCTCTTGCCATTCCCATAGTGCCTTTTCAAACAATGTCACAAGAAAAACATTTCTGGCATAAAATTACCTTCTAAAAACAATCTCATGGTTATGCTGCTAAATGCTAGGAGTCTAAACCAGAAACTGCACTCACTGGAAGCAGTCCTTACCCTGGAAAATGTTAACATTTGTGCAGTCATTGAAACCTGGTTTAAGGCTGAGGACAGCACCCCAGCTATACTGACCAGGTTACATTTCCTTTCACACGTTCAGACCACAAACTGAGAGGTGGTGTATCCATACTCATTAAAGATAAATACACCTGTAGATTGGTTAAGCAGCACAAATCCCTTGAATTACTTCAGGTGCAATTGACTGCAGGTAAGACCCATCTTCAGGTCATTGTTAGCTATAGGATCCACCCCCCCTCCATGAATCAGAGCATCCTCTCAGCCTACTTGGATCTTCTTGAGTCACTCATGATACAACCAAGCACCTTGGTTTTGTGGATGACTTTAATTAACCGTCCATAGCCTGGGTAAATTATACATATTCTAACTCACTTGCCCAAAGGTTCCTGGACTTTTGTTAACTCCATTGCCCAGGACCAGCTGGTTGAAACATCCACAAGGGGCTCAAACATCCTGGACCTAGTGCTCACCAACATGGGGGACTGCTGCATCACCCCACAGTGTGTGGCTGTCCCTGGTGAGATCTGACCAGAAATCAGTCTCACTAGAAGTAACTATAATGCAAGACCCCCTCCTTAGCAACAACTAGACTAAAACACTTCTCCAGGGCCAATTAGAACCTCTTGTGTGATGGCATAAATAGCTTCATAGCCCCTCCTCCCACTGATGTATCAGACACCTATGCTGAGTTATACACCAGTGCTTTATACAAGTACCTGTACAGTTGTAGTCTCTCTGCCATACCTGATAGAACCAAAGCAAGATCGTCAAGGAAAACAAATCTGCCTGGTGGACAACTGCCATTAATAGGCTGTACAATAGGAGAAAGAAATTGCTGTCTAAAATTAGGAAAGAACAGTCTCAAAACTGGAAACACTCCCTCTTCAACTTAATCAAGCAAATAATACTCCTAGTCCTCCGAACCTAACTATGAATCCAAATTAGCTTCCCTAAGAACAACCATGAGGCATTCTTTAGTTACATCCGTAACCTCAAAGGCAAGGCCCAGATTTGCACTGAACTCATAGTTATTGGTACTACATATATAGTACCTGTGGATATAGCAAACCTGCTGGCTGACAGGTTCTGTGAGAACTTCACTCCCCTATCCTAGCCACATATACCCCAAAGCATCCCTAACACCTATCCCCTGCCTAGCATCTCTAAGGAGCAGGTCTTAAATGCCCTCACCAAGGCCAAAAACACAGTCTCTACAGGACCAGACAGCATCCTGGGCTGTGTTAAAACAGGAAGCAGCACCACCATTGAGTATGTTTTTCAATCACAGCCTAAGTACTGGCTTCATCCCAACGTAATGGAAAAGAGCTACTGGCATCCCTTTGCACAAAGGGGGTGCATCCATGGACCCTGGGAACTATAGACCCATTACCCTAACCAAGGCCATAGAACAAATCATCATGGACTTTTATTAACAAAGATATAAGAACTCTCCAAATGCTCAACCCCCACCCAGTTTGGCTTTGTCAAGGTGAGATTATGCCTGTTAAACTTAGTAGACTTCAAGACAGTCATGAAAGCCCTAGACAAGGGCATATCTATGCATACGGCCTACCTAGACTTAGCCAAGGCTTTTGATACAATCCCTCACTTCGGCATCATTGATAAACTCACCCAGCTTGGTATCAACCCGTATAGTGTCAGGTGGGTTGCAAACTGGTTCACTGATAGAACTCATACAGTCAAAATAGGGGACTCACCTCCTCCAGCAGATCTATAACCGGTGGTGTTCCACAGGGATCAATTCTGGGATCCCCTACTATTCGGAATCTACTTCTCCAAAGTGCAGGCTAAAACTAAAGGACTGTGCCTGACAAATTTCCTGATGACTGGAAACTGGGAGCAATCATTAAAAACCCCTAGCAATTTCAACATCCTGCAAGAAGGTCTTATGCAGAGTAATGACTGGTGCCAAAGTCATGGTCTTAAACTTAATGTAAAAAATGCATCATCATCCCCTTTGGCAAGGTTGATGTTCCTGCAAACTACCACATCAATTGCCATACCCTGAGCACACAGCCAGTGGTGAGAGATCTGGGCACACAGGTTGACAGCAACCTTAACTTCTTTCACCATGTCTCCACTATGGTAAGAAGGGCATTTCATATTGCTCATCTCATAAGCAAGGGCATTGCCTCCAGAAAAAAAGAGGTTACAATCCCCCTATATTCTTCCCTCATCAGGCCAATAATAGAGTACAATGCTCCCTTTGACATGTTCCTTTCCAAACACGTGTAGCAATTGGAGAGACCACGAAGGTTCCTTACAAAGAAAATTCAGGGTCTTCAAAATCTGTTTTATGCGGACAGATTGAAATCATTGTCACTTTACTCTGTGTCATACAGACTGCTTAGAGGCAATCTGTGTCTTGCATATAGAACAATCTCTGGCCCAGCTTTAATGGAAATGCTGCATATTTGCAAGTCAAATAGCACATGGGTCACTCGCTCAAAGGACCATGACCTAGCATGTGACATCAACAGAACTTGCTGGAGAGATAGATTTGTCTCACAGAGGTTGCCCCACCATTGAAACAAGCTTCTTTTTCATGTTAAACAAAGCCCCTTGTTGTCCCTATTTAAGCGCACTTTGGATGACTGGATGGGTATCTGGAAATACACTCCAGGGGTTCCACCAATGTCCCTGTTGGATAGGGGCAATTAAGTGCTGATTTTATTGTCTGGATGAACCATACACCCTTGGAACATGGATTGAACTTTACTAGGCTTGTAAGAGCCCTTTGGCCATTAGCCTAGTAACCTTCTATAATCTGTTGTGGCACAATTAGCAGTGGTTGGAAGATAAGAAAATATGTGAAAGTAGTGATTTTGCAACAAATAGAATAGATGCTGTTTTATGATCTAAAATCATGGCTAGTAGTAAGGAATGCTTTAAGAATGAGGAACAGAGGAAGTGAATAATAGTGCAGGTCAGTATAATCTGTAGAAGATTCATTTTTGTTTAGTTAAATGTTAATCAATTCATTTGCTGCAGGGTGGTGAACCATTGCAAGACTCAAAAGAATTTGGACCACTTCTTTTTGGAGTACGCTTCTCAGATATGAACTTGGGAAATGTGCTATGAATAATGAACTATATTGGTATTTGTAAGCTGTGTAACACAATTACTTCAATTCAAGATACAGACACAGGAACAGGTGAGATGACGGACACCTACTCAGTTCTGGTAGTATAATGTCCAAACACTTTATGATTCCGAAGGACTTGCTCTAAATGTAAGTGACCACTTACACTGACAGCAGGCTGAGAGCAAGTATTCTGGAATTTGGTGTTTTGGAACCTGGTCCCCATAGTAAGCATGTTTATAGATGGGCCTTACACCAAAGTAAGTCACTTACACTGAGAGCAGGTCTTTTGGAATCATGGCAGACTTACACTAAGAGCAACTCTTCTGGAATCTGGTCCCATGTGATAAGCTATGAATGTCATAGACTTTATCCTCACTTAAAACTCACAGACTCAGCAAAATGTGCAAAGACCATCATTAATTTTTACACACAAGTTCAAAAAAAAGGGTAAATGGCCAGAACAGACTATATAATCTTGCACACTCTGGGGCACCCAATTAAAGGTTGATGGGGTAGCTTTGAAATTCTGTTTAAAGTCAGATATTAAAGTAACCTGTTCCCATCTTTATTAAGTATTCTACAAACTAATTGACAAACATGAATTCTCTAAATAGATATTTTCCCGCTTAGTGGAAAAAATAGTTAGGTCTGTGGAATCCGTGAAAGTATATCCTACTTGACATTACTTTTCCAAGGGAGTTTGTTAAAACATCCCGTCTACATCTCAATAATATGATCTAGAAAAAAAATGTACTTGCATATGTTCTCAAATTCAGTGTCATCTGTACATAGAGGTCTATCCCTGAGAAACTCTTGAGGAAACCTGAGAAATTAAATCACTTATGAGTGTACATTTACCAAAGTTAGAAAAAACATACCTGCAAACCATCTATTTCAAAATGGTGTATTTAATCAATTCAAGGAGATCATTATATCACTTCATACTTTAATAGTTTGAACCATTATTGAATACTTTGATGGCTTTTGTATTTCTTGAGCAATCTACCTGAAACAACTTGAAGAGATACAATGAATCCTCATTAGAAAATCAAAAGCGTGAAAAACTACTATTCAAAAAGGGTTGAGAAGTTTTTATGTTGCCTGTTGTAGTTTACTTTGATGTGACCTTTGCCTAGTTTACAAGACACTGTCCAACCAGGTTCTTATAGGTTCATAGGTTGGTACTGGGCTATCTGCCCGAAGGCATATATTAGCCCAGCCACGTTGTGCGGTATTCACCGCCCCTTTAGTAGTTCCCTAGACCCTTGTACTAGCAGCTAGTACCCTTGGCCCCTATCTAGTAGTGCTGTTGGTGTGATCCCCAGTGTGAACTTTCTGTTACCCATCCACTCATCAAGGTTCCTCTTGAAGAGTGATAGTGAGGGGCTCTGTCTTATGTAGAATGGGACCCTGTTCCATAGTAAGGGAAGTCTCTGCGAAGGGAATCTATCCCTCCAGCATGTCCTATTCATTGTTGTGTTGAGGTTTATATCCCTAGAGCATGTAGCTCGAGTAGATTTGGTTTTGCTAAGATGGAGCATGTTCAACAATTCTGGGTTGGACATGGCTCTGTACGTTAGACAGAGATCGCCTCTGAGAAAGCGGTATGCAACAGAGAACAGTCTTAGCTTTTTCAATCATGCTGCATAGGGCGTTTGA